>NC_073694.1:84521182-84821182 GCF_029784165.1 Wyeomyia smithii
AGAAGAGGGAGGGATCTCGAGCTACTCTAATAACCTTTTCCAGCCTCAAAAACCCCTACATAAAAATGTTTACGCCGATTGGTACAGTAGTTTCCACGTTTTTATATGATTAGATTTCTTGTAGTAATTTAATTTGCTGATGATACGTATTAAATTATTGGTTTACCATCTTTTATAACAAAATATTAATAAAAAAAAATTTCCCTATTTTCTCACTTTCCTGATGTTATCACCCCAAACATTATCAAAGGGGTGATATAATAGGGTGATCACTTTATATCTATATATACATTTATATATATATATATATATATATATATATATATATATATATATATATATATATATATATATATATATATATATATATATATATATATATATATATATATATATATATATATATATATATATATATATATATATATATATATATATATATATATATAAACATAAATCTATACCTATAAAAATGCAGTCCGGTCTGTCTGTCTGATCCATTTAGGCTCCGAAACTACCGAACCGATCGACGTGAAAATTTGTATGTAGGGGGTAGGGGTTTTAGGGGCTGAGAAAGGTTCCTATGATGGTTTGAGACCCCTCCCTCTTCTGGAAAGGAGGGGTCCCATACAAATGAAACACAAATTTCTGCACATCTCAAATACTAACCAAGCAAATGGAACCAAATTTGGTATGTGGATGTTTTTAGGAGTAACACAGTATCCATATTAGTTCGACACCCTTCCCTCTTCTGGAAGGGAGGGGTTCCATACAAATGAAACACAAATTTCTGCACATCTCGAGAACTAACCAACTAAATAGAACCAAATTTGGTAGGTGCATGTTTTAAGGGATAACAAATACAGTCATACCTCGATATAAAGCAACCTCGATATAAGGCAACCTCGATATAACGTAACTCGATATAACGTAACTTTTGCCTCGATATAACGTAACTTTTTTCAATTTCCCAAAATTAAAGTACAGCAATTATTTTTGGGGTGTATAATGTTCCGAATAAATGTTTTAAGTAAGTTTTAAAACCAATAAGTAACGTAAAATGGGGTAGAATTGACATTTATTTTTTCAATGTTTTGTGACTGGTTTTGTTTGTCTACGAAAATTGTCTTAAAGAGACAAAACACAGATTCATATATACTTTGAGGCGAAGGGAAATAAGTTTTTGCGCACTCCTGAGTAACCATCAAGAATTTTGCATTAGTAAAAAATTAATTTTTTTCGTGCTTCGATATAACGTAATTCGATATAACGTAACGAAAATAAAAATAAAGTTGCCTTATAACGAGGTATGACTGTATATCCATAATGGTTTGACGACCCTCCCTCTTCTACAAGGGAGGGGTCCCATACAAATGAAACACGAATTTCGCACAGCTCGAGAACCAATCAACCAAACACAACCAAAGGTAGTATGTGAATGTTTTTAGAGGTAACAAATATGTCCATAATGGTTCAACTCCCATCCCTCTTCTGTGAGGGAGGGGTTCGAAACAAATGAAACACAAATTTCTGCTTATCTCGAGAAATAACGAACTAAATGGAACCAAATTTGGCTGGTGAATGTTTTTAAGGGTAACAAATATATCCATATATATATATATATATATATATATATATATATATATATATATATATATATATATATATATATATATATATATATATATATATATATATATATATATATATATATATATATATATATATATATATATATATATATATATATATATACATATATATATATATATTTTTTTTTTTTTGCTTCAGGTGAAAGGGGAAATTTGCATCCAAACCCCTGAGGTGACCAACCTCAAGGGGAGTGTGGGGTTGGTTTGAATCAGTGACCGGACCCCCCAAAACCCCTTCAGTCTCCAGCCCATAATACTCCCCGGGACCATCGCTAGGTATTGCTTCGGGGAGCGACTTTTGTGTTCTGTGCACCCTCTTGGTTCTTTAGGTCTTTTTGCTAACTTTGCTAACTAATATGGAGACTGGCCGTTAGCTAACACGGGCGTGTCGGTGGTCAACCTGTCGCCTGTTTTGCAATTCTAAAACTATTTGAGAGGCGGCTGTACAAACCGCCCTCCGAATGTTTGGGTCTTTACACATCCTCCGAACTAGGTTGTCCGGAGTGGTGCCTGGCCCGCTCACTACCATCATGTCGCTCCGCGCATGCACAAAACGTGGGCACACGAAGAAGACATGCTCAGCAGTCTCTTCCGCATCCGCGCACTCGGGACACACGGGGGACCCCGCATGCCCGGATCTGTGTAGATACTGCCTAAAGCAACCATGGCCTGACAGAATCTGTGTCAGATGGAAGTTCACTTCTCCATGGCGCCTCCCGACCCATCCGGATACATCCGGAATAAGTCGATGCGTCCATCTACCCTTCGCGGAATTGGACCACTCCTGCTGCCATCTGATCATCGAGAATGATCTTCTGGTACCTCGTATGCCCCTTGTGTCACGTTGATCGAAGCATTCTACATCCTCCTTAATGGCTATGCTGATAGGCATCATGCCGGACAGGACGCAGATTGCGTCGTATGACACAGTTCGATACGCGCTCGCAACCCTCAGGCACATGAGCCTGTAGGTACTTTCCAACTTACTCCGATGTTTACTAGTACCTAGTGCTTTGGACCACACTGGCCCGCCGTATCTCAGTATGGACGAAGTCACGCTAGCAAGAAGTTTCCGCTATTTAGTTGGTTAGTTCTCGAGATGTGCAGAAATTTGTGTTTCATTTGTATGGAACCCCTCCCTCCCAGAAGAGGGAGGGGTGTCGAACCAATATGGACATATGTGTTACTCCTAAAAACATCCACATACCAAATTTGGTTCCATTTGCTTGGTTAGTATTTGAGATGTGCAGAAATTTGTGTTTCATTTGTATGGGACCCCTCCTTTCCAGAAGAGGGAGGGGTCTCAAACATCATAGGAACCTTTCTCAGCCCCTAAAACCCCTACCCCCTACATACAAATTTTCACGTCGATCGGTTCGGTAGTTTCCGAGCCTATATGGATCAGACAGACAGACCGGACTGCATTTTTATAGGTATAGATTTATATATATATATATATATATATATATATATATATATATATATATATATATATATATATATATATATATATATATATATATATAAATATATATAAATATATATATATATATATATATATATATATATATATATATATATATATATATATATATATATATATATATATATATATATATATATATATATATATATATATATATATATATATATATATATATATATATATATATATATATATATATATATATATATATATATATTTTTTTTTTTTTTTTTTGTTTCAGGTGGAGGGGAAATTTGCATCCAAACCCCTGAGGTGACCAACCTCAGGGAGTGTGGGGTTGGTTTGAATCAGTGACCGGACCCACTAAAACCCCTCCAGTCTCCAGCCCATAATACTCCCCGGGACCACCGCTAGGTATTGCTTCGGGGAGCGGCTTTGTGCTCTGTGCACCCTCTTGGTTCTATAGATCTCTTTGCTAACTTAGCTAACTAACCTGGAGACTGGCCGTTAGCTAACACTGGCGTGTCGGTGGTCAACCTGTCGCCTGTTTTGCAATTCTAAAACTATTTGAGAGGCGGCTGTACAAACCGCCCTCCAAATGTTTGGGTCTTTGCACATCCTCCGAACTAGGTTGTCCGGAGTGGTGTCTGGCCCGCTCACTACCATCATGTCGCTCCGCGCATGCACAAAACGAGGACACACGAAGAAGACGTGCTCAGCAGTTTCTTCCGCATCCGCACACTCGGGACACATGGGGGACCCCGCATGCCCGAATCTGTGTAGATACTGCCTGAAGCAACCATGACCTGACAGAATCTGTGTCAAGTGGAAGTTAACTTCTCCATGGTGCCTCCCGACCCATCCGGATACGTCCGGAATAAGTCGATGCGTCCATCTACCCTTTGCGGAATTGGACCATTCCTGCTGCCATCTGATCATCGAGAATGACCTTCTGGTGCCTCGTATACCCCTTGTGTCACGTTGATCGAAGCATTCTACGTCCTCCTTAATGGCTATGCTGATAGGCATCATGCCGGACAGGACGCAGATTGCGTCGTATGACACTGTACGGTACGCGCTCACAACCCTCAGGCACATGAGCCTGTAGGTACTTTCCAGTTTTCGACGATGACTGTTGGTACCTAACGCTTTGGACCACGCTGGCCCACCATACCTAAGTATGGACGAAACCACGCTGGCAAGAAGTTTACGCTTGCTGCCATATACCGCTGAGCTATTGGACATCATTCGAGATAGTCCTGCAGCGGCCGTTGAAGCCCTCTTACAGGCATAGTCGACGTGACTCTTAAATGTGAGCTTATCGTCAACCATAACCCCCAAGAGCTTCAAGGAACGCCTTGAGGTAATGGTGCAGTCACCGACTCTGACCACCGCCTGTTGCTCTAATTTGCGGTTGTTCACAACCGTAACCTCCGTTTTATGGTGCGCTAACTCCAGTTTCCTAGAGTGCATCCAGTCTTCGACCTTGCGTATGCAGTGCGCGGCCGTCAACTCGACCTCTTCGATCGACTCGCCGTAGACCTCTAGCGTGATGTCGTCTGCGAAACCGACGATCACAACCCCTACAGGGAACTTTAGTTTCAACACCCCGTCATACATGACATTCCACAACACCGGGCCCAGGATGGAACCTTGCGGTACCCCTGCGGTGATTGGGACGCACTTCTGACCCTCCTCCGTGTTGTAAACTAGTACCCGATTCTGGAAATAATTTTCCAAAATCTTGTACAGCGACACCGGTACGTGGATGCTCCTAAGCGCGAGCGCTATGGAGTCCCAACTGGCGCTATTGAATGCATTCTTCACGTCAAGCGTGACGATTGCGCAATAGCGAATGCCCCAACTCTTACGCTGGAGTGCTACCTCTGCCGTCTTGGTGACAGAGAGAATAGCATCCAGCGTGGATCTACCTTTCCGGAAGCCGAACTGGTTACTTGCCAGACCGTTTACACCCTCTGTGTACTTCACCAGTCTGTTGAGGATAATCCTCTCAAGCACCTTGCCCGTAGTGTCCAGCAGACAGATAGGTCTGTATGCCGATGGGTCCCCTGGCGGTTTCCCAGCCTTCGGCAACAGCACCAATCTCTGTCGCTTCCACCTGTCCGGAAAGAGGCAGTCATCCAGGCACTTCTGCATGACTGCTCGAAATAGATCAGGGGCCACTTTCATGGCCGTCCTGATGGCCAAGTTCGGGATTCCATCCGGTCCCGGTGCCTTGCTCACCTTTAGGGAGTTGGCGATCACGATGAGTTCCTCATTCGTAACCCTTACCTCCTCCACAACCTCTGCACGGCTGCCGTCTCTCACGGATTGGATGCCCGGCAGGTTGGCCGACCATCCCTGGTCTGTGTCTGAGATACTGGAACGTCGGACGTGAGACTCAGCAACCGGAGGCCAAGGATTTGGCTCGTGTCGTGGAAAGAGTCCCTCGATGATGCGCTCCAGCATCGCTGGTGATCGCTCTGCAGGCGCCAACACGCCTTTGGTCTTCGCCATTACGACTCTGTAGGCGTTGCCCCACGGATTCGTATTGGCACTCGCGCATAGCCTATCGAAGCAGGCCCTTTTGCTCGCCTTTATCGCATTTTTAAGCGCCGATCTTGCAGATCCGAATACTACACGGCGCTCTACCCTCTGTGCATCGGTACGTGCACGTTGCAACATCCGTCTTGCACGGAGGCACGCGCTATGGAGGTCCGCTATCGCGTCGGTCCACCAGTATACCGGTGACTTACCATTCCTAGGTTGGCGGGTCCTAGGCATGGTGGCGTCGCACGCCCGCGATAATGTGGCAACTAATTGGTCAGCACTCGGGCGGAGCCAACTGCCCCCCTCGCGCTCTCTTCTCATTGCTTCTGCAAATACCTCGGCATCGAAATGCGATGTCTTCCACCCGCGGACGGTCGGAGTATTGGCTCTACCCGTCGCCTGCCGCCTCACGTTCTGGACTACGCTATAGCAGACCGACTGGTGGTCACTATAGGTGTAGCCATCGTCTACCCTCCAGTTCACGATCAGTCCTGGGCTGGAGAACCTCACGTCGATGATCGACTCCGCACCATTTCTGCTGAATGTACACTTGGTTCCAACGTTGGCCAGATCTAGGTTGAGCTTTGCCAAAGCTTCCAACAAGATCTGACCCCTCCGGTTCGTGCGGCGGCTTCCCCACTCAACAGCCCAAGCGTTGAAGTCGCCCGCCACTACTAAGGGTGTTAGTCCTGTCAGCTCCATAGATAACAGATCGACCATCTGGGTGAACCTTTCGATAGACCAACGCGGCGGAGCATAACAACTGCAGTAGAACACTCCGTCCACCTTGGCAACCGCGTATCCTTCATTTGAGGTTGACACAACCTCCTGAACCGGGAACTTGCTGGTCGTGCATATGGCCGCCGTACTGGACTTATCTGCAACCCAATTACCGTTTCCGGGAGGAATGCAGTAGGGGTCCGATACGATTGCGATGTCCGACCGCGACTCAGACGCTGCTTGGTATAGCAGCTGCTGTGCCGCATAGCAATGGTTCAGGTTCAATTGTGTCACCCTCACGCCCGTGGTTTCGTGGCCGCCTTACCGGCTGGGCACCGTGGGCCTCCCATAAAGTGCTTGGCGTCCCGTTTTCCAGTACATACCAAGCACAACGCCTACATAACTGGCTCCTATCGGGCCCCTTGCAGGTCCAGGACTTGTGTCCTCCCTCGAAACACCTGAAGCAAACGTCCGGCTGCTGGAGTATGCTCAGGGGACATACTGACCAGCCAACCTTAAGTTTGGCTGTCTTCAGGGCCAGAGTTGCATCGGCCGATGCAAGCCGGAAAGTGGCCACCTGGGTCCCCGCTGGACCCTTTCTGAGGCGAATTACCTCAGTGGCTACTTCCACTCCGCACTTCTCCTTGAGGGCCTGTGCAATATCGCACCTCTCGGTGATTTCATTCAGGTTTTTGAGCTGGAGAGTCACCTCTGAGGTGAGTGCCCGAATTTGCACATCTTTCCCGAGGACCTGCTCGGCTACCGTCTTGTAGGCAGCGCCCTTGTTTTTAGCATCCTTACGGAGCTCAAGGATCATCTCGCCGGTGCGAGAACGACGGATGGTCCGCACATCCGCTCCCAGATCCTTGAGCTGGGTTTCGCCTCTCATTTTCTTCAAGACTTCGGAGTACTTGGACCCCTCCGTCTTGAGTATGAGGGCGTCGCCCCTGCTTCGCGCCTTCTTTCCCGTTTTTGGACGATTTGTCGCCTTCTCGTCGTTGCGCTTGCTGTCTTTTTGGCGCTTCCTTCCTCCCACGGTAACCCAAGGGTTTCCCGTAGCTGCCACTTCGGCAGACTTTTCGGCGGACTTGGAGGCCGTTGGTGTGCTATCTCGCGGGCTTAGCACAACCAACCGTTTCTTGCTGTTCTCGGGGGCTTCCCCCGGAGACTGCCTTGCTCTTTTTGCGGCTGACCCGGAGGCGCAAACCGCTGCAGACGTGCAGGTGTCCGTTTGGACCGACTTCGTCGCCCTTCCGGTCACCTCCGTTGCATTCTTCTCTGCAGCCACCGCTCTTGCCTTGAGCTCGGCGTGCTCCTTCTTCGCAGCATCGACGGAGGACCGAAGTATGTAGAGAGCCTGCTTCAGGTACTTCGTCGTGTTGGTGCGACTTTTCGCAAACTCGATTATGGCATCGAGCTGCTCCGACAGCGCTACTACCTTCGGTAGCGTGTCTCGCTGTCTTCCGACCGCCTTTATCAACAGTGGACCAGCCACTGCGATGTCTTGCGTCGATCCGGTAGGCGTACTGCCTTTGCCGTCTTCGCAGGCGTCCTTTACTGCATCCATCTCCGCCTTTCTCGGCGGAGACCTCTGGATGCCTCCTCGTGCAAACGGGTTTTTCAACCCATCTGCGCCCAATTTTTATATATATATATATATATATATATATATATATATATATATATATATATATATATATATATATATATATATATATATATATATATATATATATATATATATATATATATATATATATATATATATATATATATATATATATATATATATATATATATATATATATATATATATATATATATATATATATATATATATATATATATATATATATATATATATATATATATATATATGTATATATAGATATAAATCACATTCTGTGCCGAACACGCATCAGTATCGGATGTGTTTGGTGATCGCTCCGATAGAATATAAAACAAAAGACGCGCGAGCAAGTGTTGGCATTGTTTGCCTGGTCGAGTGAAGGTTCAAGGTCGCCCGCCTTTGTGCAACTGTTTCGCATCGTGGCTGTTTGCTGGTGCGTAAGCCGATTTGGCTGCTAAGTGATTTGTGCTACAGCAGTGGACGAGAATCTCAACACAAAGGAGGAAAAAGAAGAAGCCAACAGTTGACAGCGAGTTGTGTCGCTGTGCTGAGTGATCACACACCCGGCTCGCTGCTGGTGGCTGTTTGGAGCTGCTGTATCGGTGCTGCTGGCTGTAACGGCTGCAGCTTCGACCGTTCGGACAAACAACCCTGCTGAAAGGAGAAGTAAAGAGGTACGTGTTCTGTCGGCGCTAGTACGCTAGATTTAGCGCGATGGATGTAGATCCCTCGCCTCCCGTGCCACCATCCCCGAACCCCTCCGACCCTGTCCCTCCTGCCAACCCTTCCTCTGTTAATTCTCCAGTCCCCCCTCGCCCCAGGCTTTGCCCGGACGGATCTCAGGGCAGCTTTACTGTTTTCTTTCGGCCAAAAGCAGGACCGAAATCGAAACCGTTGAACACCCTGCAGATTTCGAAAGACCTGACGGAGGGGTACAAGGCCGTGACCGAAATCTCCAAGGTCAGACCCAACAAGCTCCGTGTCGTGGTCAGCGACCTGGAACAGGCCAACGCTATTGCTCGCTCCGAGCTTTTCACACGCGAGTATCGCGTTTATATACCCGCACGAGACGTGGAGATCGACGGTGTCATAACCGATTCGAGTCTGTCGGTCGAGTGTATCTTGGCAAGCGGTTTTGGCTGCTTCAAAAATGCTTTGTGTCACGACGTAAAAGTAAAGATCATAGATTGCAAGCAATTGCGGTCTGTGTCTCTTGTCAACGGCACAAAAGTGTACACGCCGTCAGACTCGTTTCGTGTTACGTTTGCCGGATCTGCTCTCCCTAGCCACGTCTCGATCGATCGGGTTCGTCTGCCTGTGCGATTGTATGTACACCGTGTTATGAATTGCACCAATTGCAAGCAGCTAGGCCACACAGCCGCATACTGCTGCAATAAGGCACGATGTAGCAAGTGTGGAGAAACTCATGCGGACGATTCTTGCAGTGTAAATGCTGAAAAATGTATTCACTGCGGGGAAAATCAGCATGAGCTCTCCACATGCCCGGTGTACATGCAGCGCAGAGATAAAATCAAGCGGTCACTTAAGGAGCGTTCAAAGCGTTCTTACGCTGAGATGCTGAAGAAGACCGTGACCACTTCTACCATAACATCGAACCCCTTTGATCTGTTGTCCTCTGATGAAACCGATTCTGACGATTCACCAGCGGGAACAACTTATGCCAATCCTGGGGCGTCTAGAAAGAGGAAAAATATTTCCTCTCCTAAACTTCCCCGAAAAGGTCCTAAGATTTCCCAAAGTGAAATGAAAGTTACAAACAAACCAAACAGTGCTGCGGGAAACCGAAGCAAACTCCTCCTGGGCTTGCAAATTTGAAGTCCCAGAAGGAGTTTCCAGCACTGCCAGGAACATCTAAAACCCCAGTTGTTCCTTTTGCACTCCCAGTTGATGAAACAAACTCTGGATTAGTGAAATTTTCTGACATTGTGGACTGGATTTTTGAAACTTTCAATGTACCCGATCCAATTAAAATTTTTCTCACAGCATTCCTCCCAACAGTTAGATCATTTTTGAAGCAGTTGACTGCCCAATGGCCCCTCTTCGCAGCGATTGTATCCTTCGATGCCTAATTCATCTGCGTATACGAAGGATTCTATCTCTGTCTTACAGTGGAATTGTAGAAGTATTTTACCAAAAATGGATTCATTTAAAGTTTTAATAAATAGAAACAAATGCGATGCATTTTCCCTTTGTGAAACTTGGCTTACTTCAAATATTGATCTCAACTTCCATGATTTTAATATTATTCGCCTTGATCGAGACACACCATATGGAGGAGTACTTTTAGGGATTGAAAAGTGCTATTCTTTCTATCGTATTAACCTCCCCTCGATTCCAGGCATCGAAGTTGTCGCATGTCAAATGACAATACAAGGTAAAGAGCTTTGTATTGCCTCAATATATATTCCTCCCAGAGCACAGGTTGGGCAACGGCTGCTCTTTGATTTAATAGAACTTCTTCCCTCGCCACGTTTGATTTTGGGAGACTTCAACTCTCATGGCGTGGCTTGGGGTTCCTCTTACAATGATAACCGCTCCTCTTTAATCTATAACCTTTGCGATGACTTCGACATGACTATTTTAAACAACGGTGAAATGACACGTATCCCGAAACCTCCAGCGCGCCCAAGCGCTTTGGATCTATCCTTATGTTCGACGTCGCTACAGTTGGATTGCACATGGAAGGTAATCCTCGATCCTCACGGTAGCGACCATCTGCCTATTCTTATTTCAATTACTAACGGTTCAACTCGCATGCGACCAATTGACATTCCGTATGACCTCACACGGAATGTCGATTGGAAGTTATACGAGGAAATGATTTTAAAAGCGGTTGAGTCGATTCAACATCACCCACCACTTGAAGAATACAACCTTCTCGCGGGCTTAATCCTCGACGCCGCGTTGCAAGCCCAAACGAAGAAATATCCCGGCGTAACGATCAAAGAGCGGCCTCCAACTCCGTGGTGGGACAAAGAGTGCTCCGATGTCTACACGCAAAGATCCGACGCGTTTTTGGCCTTCCAGAAGGGAGGTATACCCGACGACTATATACGGTATTCGGAACTTAATACCAAGCTTAAAAGCCTGGCTAAAGCAAAGAAACGCGGATATTGGCGTCGGTTCGTGAACGAGACGTCGAGGGAGACATCGATGAGCACTCTTTGGAACACAGCCCGAAGAATGCGGAATCGCGTAACGGTCAACGAAAGCGAGGAGTCTTCAAGTCGGTGGATATTTGATTTTGCCAGGAAAGTATGTCCGGACTCTGTTCCTGCGCAAAACTTTGTTCGCGATACGTCTCCGGGTCACGACGCGATAGAATCACCTTTTACGATGGCAGAATTTTGAGTTGCCCTCCTGTCCTGTAACAATAACGCACCTGGGTTAGATAGAATCAAATTCAACTTGTTGAAGAATCTACCCGGCAATGCCAAGAGGCGCTTGTTGAACTTGTTCAATAAGTTCCTGGAGCAAAACATTGTACCGCAGGATTGGAGGCAAGTGAAGGTGATCGCCATCCAAAAACCAGGGAAACCAGCTTCTGATCACAACTCTTATAGGCCGATTGCAATGCTATCCTGTATCCGGAAATTGATGGAAAAAATGATACTCCGTCGTTTAGACCACTGGGTCGAATCAAATGGTCTACTATCAGATACTCAATTTGGCTTCCGCCGTGCCAAAGGGACGAATGATTGTCTTGCGTTGCTTTCAACAGATATTCAGCTGGCGTATGCTCGCAAAGAACTATTGGCGTCTGCGTTCCTGAACATTAAGGGGGCTTTTGATTCCGTTTCTATTGACATTCTTTCGGGTAAACTTCACCGACAAGGATTTTCTCCAATTTTGTACAATTTTTTGCACAATTTGCTGTCCGAAAAGCACATGCATTTTACGCACGGCGATTTGGCAACTTTTCGCATTAGCTACATGGGTCTTCCCCAGGGCTCATGTTTAAGCCCCCTTCTTTACAACTTTTATGTAAATGACATCGACGAATGTCTGGCAAACTCATGCACGATAAGACAACTTGCAGACGACAGTGTAATCTCTGTTACAGGAGCCAAAGCTGCCGATTTGCAAGGACCATTGCAAGAAACCTTGGACAATTTGTCTGCTGAGGGTCCAAAGCCCCTGTAAAGGAGGATGGTTGCAACAGCTCTTAACCATGGCTGTTGCGTAAAATCCAATGGTTAAAACCCCTAAGCTAAGGTGTTATGCGACCCGTGCCGATGGATGACGTGGTGATGGGGGGGTTTAAGAAATACCCAGCCTCTAACGGAGCCTGTGGAGTACCAGGGCACCCTTCACAGTAATTAGCCCTTACTGCATCACGCGGGTCACTGATGCAGCGGACTCTTCTTTACCCAGCGACTCGTGGGACTTTTATGAACGACAAAACTTCACAAAATTCGGCCACCGGCAGCCTTTGTTTGCCGGAACCCATGGACTCATCGGAGCGTAGGCCAATAAAAACAAACGCACCGGGCAGAACGGAGGAGATGGAGCATGAGGATGATTTCAACCTCGACAGCGAATCGCTGGACGGAGGACCCTCTGCTTCATCCTTAATCCTACTTTCTCCACAACGGAATGACGAAAGTCAAATGGACTTAGTTCCCGGTCCTCAGACAAGGCCCGATGACGAAGGGAAACCCGAATCATCGGCACCCCTTGTCAAGCGACTTTCGAATGCGCAAAGGCGGCGACTGAGCAAAAATCTTCGCTCCGGTCTCTCGTACGAAGAAGCCAGGAAGCTGGCCCTCCTTCCAACAGAGCAGCCTGCTCAATCGAACCAAGTTGCCGTCAAGCGACATCGGTCGGACGACTTGGTGTCCCCAAACACCAGTACTAAGTGTCCACAGCCTAAAAAACTGCGGAACGGCACTGGTTTGGGGTCATCGGGTTCGAAGCCGCTCCCGAAGGCCACATATAGGGACATGGTGGGAGCTATAAGCCTTGCGGTTACTTCTGCTACCCACCCCAGCTCCCTACTCACAACGGACCAGCTTCAGGCTGTCCGGACCTCCAACCTCGATCACATTACGGACCAGCACAATCCAACCACCAAGCCCAAGTTTAACGGTTGCCATCTAAAAAATGGCTTCCTGCAACTTGCCTGTGCCGACAACGACACAGTGCAATGGTTGGAAAGGGAGGTACCTTCTCTCGTACCATGGGAGGGAGCACAACTTCGTGTATACCACATGAAGGATCTGCCGAAGGCCAGACGGTATGTCGGTTACTTCGCGGACAGTGCGAACTCTCCGGACGAGGAGATTTTTCGTTCACTCCAGAATCAGAACGACCATCTCTCTACCAAAATGTGGCGAGTCTGTAACCGCAAATTGGTAAAGACCTTGGTCGAACTAGTTCTGGATATTGACGAAGAATCGGCCAAACTCGTTGAGAGTAGAAATAATGAACTGCACTACGGTTTCGGCAAAGCACGCATCCGAAAGGTAAGCGGAAGGCCGAACGTCACAGGCAGGAAAGACTCCGTCGCAATGTCAGGGAAGGTACGTGCGGGTAACTCCTCCGGGAGTACTCTGCCACCACCCAGGCAAAGCGATCCTGCGAATGGGCTAAAGGTTCGCGTGGGAAACTCCTCCGGGAGTGCCCCACAACCACCCAAACGCAACCCTGCGATTGGGAAGGTACGCGCAGGATGCTCCCCCGTGATTGCCCTGTCACCACCCAAACAACGCAACCCCGCGGCTGCTCGGACGGTTCCGCCGAAGACTCGCAAGAGTGTGAAGCATCAACCACCGAAAAGTCGCACCCCCCGGAGTCAAAAACCGCCACAGTGTGCGCGACGACCTTCTGTTGCCAATCGACTGCTGCAACCGAAGCCGAACAGTGAGGAAGAGCAACTTTCATCAACCAGCCAAACCGCTGTTGGCAGCCGTCAGCCAATACCAGGATCATCTTCCGATCCGGACAAAGACGGCAACTTTACTGCAAAGTGAGCAGCCTTCGCTGCTTGCAAGCGAATCTCCATCACGCAAAAGGCGCCTCGGGTGTTCTTTGCAGGAGATTCGCCAAAGAGCAGCTAGCGGCTGCTTTCATCCAGGAGCCGTGGATCAACGAATCCAAAGTTCTCGGACTTAACGCTCCTAACGGTAGGTTAATCTACTGTGACACGCAGTCCAAACCAAGGACTGCAATTCTGCTAAATAGAGAACTAAATTTTTTACCTATTACAGAATTTATCCAACGCGACGTCGTTGCCGTCACGGTTGAAGTACCGACAACCAGAGGAAAGCAGGAAATGGTTGTCGCGTCGGCCTACTTCCCGGGCGACCAAGGTGATATACCGCCACCCGAAGTTGCTGCGCTCGTGCGGTACTGCAAGGCCATCAACAAGCCGTTTCTGATCGGCTGCGATGCCAACGCTCACCACACGATCTGGCGCAGCTCGGACACCAACACCAGGGGTGAGTACCTACTTGAATACCTTACTTCTAACGATGTCAATGTATGTAATGTAGGGAATAACCCCACTTTTATCAACGCTATCAGACAGGAGGTCCTTGATCTCACTCTTTGTAGCGCCTCTATTTCTGAAAGGACTAAAAATTGGCATGTCTCCGATGAAACTAGTTTGTCGGACCACAGACACATCGTTTTTAATATAGAGGCTAACCCTCTGAAAAGAGAGCTGTTCAGAAATCCTAAGAATACAGATTGGGAATCCTTCAAGGGACACCTGATCGATTCACGAACTTTCAGTTACAGCAACATTCGAAATTCAGTTGACCTGAATTCGGCAGCAAATGATCTACAAAACAGAATCATGGATGCTTTCGACGCTAACTGTCCACTAACACAGCGGTCATTATGCCGTGACGTACCCTGGTGGAATGATTAACTTAGTGACCTTCGTCGGGAAACTAGGCGGTTGTTCAACAGGGTGAAAGTCACGTCTAACTGGGACGACTACAGGGCGTCCCTCACTAAGTACAACGCCGAGCTACGCAAGGCTAAACGGAAATCCAGAGTTAGTTTCTGTGAAAGAATCCAAACTCTGCGCGGCTCCAAAAGGCGATGTCCAAAGACCATACTAACGGTTTAGGACAGGTGAGGAAAGAGGATGGATGCCTCACTGTCACTACCAAGGAAACGCTGGAGGTTCTTATAAACACCCACTTTCCTGGATCGACAGAGACCGAAGAACTGAATAGTGATGGGTCGCGGCAGGACAATTCGAGACATATGGCGTCTCGGGAGTCCATCCTGCTGGCCCGTCGACTGTTCACGGAAGCTTCAATAGGTTGGGCTCTAAGCTCATTCGACCCTATGAAGTCTCCTGGTCCAGACGGCATACTACCATCTTTCTACAAAAATCGGCCGCAGTTATCATGTCCGAACTCATCAACCTCTTCAGAGCCAGCTTTATCCTGGGCCATATTCCGGATAACTGGCTGAAGGTGAAGGTAGTGTTTATCCCCAAAGTTGGGAGAAAGGACAAAACCCTAACTTTCAGACCCAT
Source organism: Wyeomyia smithii (assembly GCF_029784165.1). Taxonomy (NCBI): domain Eukaryota; kingdom Metazoa; phylum Arthropoda; class Insecta; order Diptera; family Culicidae; genus Wyeomyia; species Wyeomyia smithii. The sequence goes on from NC_073694.1 coordinate 84,536,698, forward strand.
AAGTCTGACTTCATCGCTTCTCAAGTTGATGGAGAAAATAATGGATAAATATATCCGTGATGAGTTTCTTAAAGACTCCCCGCTGAACAGGAACCAACATGCCTATCAAAGCGGCAAGTCAACAGAAACTGCTCTTCACAGCTTAGTGACGTTGATTGAAAAGTCCCTAAGTTATCAGGAGACGGCGCTATGTGCCTTTCTTGATATTGAAGGGGCCTTCGATAACACGTCCTTTGCATCAATCGATACGGCTCTTTATAATAAGGGAATCGACCAAACTTCAAGGAACTGGATACACGCAATGCTCTCTAGCAGAGTGATCACAGCAACCTTGGGAGATTCGTCTGTAACAATGTCAGTGGTCAAGGGGTGCCCGCAAGGAGGAGTTCTCTCGCCCTTGTTATGGTCACTAGTTGTCGACGCACTTCTCAACAAGCTTTCACAGCTTGGTTACGAGGTCATTGGATACGCCGATGACATCGTCCTCATCGTCAGAGGTAAAGATGACGCAACTCTGTCGAGCCGAATGCAAACGGCTCTGAATACCACCATGTCATGGTGTTTACAGGAGAGTCTAAACATAAACCCCTTAAAAACAGTCCTAATTCCATTCGGCAGACGAAGGACGATCTCCATCACTCCTCCAATACTGAATGGAGTTAGACTGGGCTTCAGCAATGAAGTCAAATATCTCGGAATTATTTTGGACAAGAAACTGAACTGGTCTGCACAACTGGATCATGCCGCTAAGAAAGCGATCTCAGCGATCTGGGCCTGCAGAACTCTGTTCGGTAAGACCTGGGGACTGGAACCAGACCAGAGTGCCAGGTCTTACAAGACCATTGACCAACCAAGAATCACCTATGCTGCCCTAGTGTGGTGGCCTAAGGTGAACGAAGTGACTGCGCAAGCCAAACTCAAAAAAGTTCAAAGACTTGCATGTCTTTCGGTTACCAGCGCTATGCGAACAACTCCAACTGCAGCCATGGAAGCTATGCTTTGCCTACTACCTCTACATCTTCATGTGAAAAAGGAAGCAGAGCTTGGCGCTCTAAGGTTGCAAAGGAGGAAAACCATACTTGAAGGGGACCAAATCGGCCACCTTCGCATACTTAGGGAGTTCAAACTAACTCCGCTATTAACCACAGTCTCCGACTGGATGGACGTTAGGACCAACATGGATATTCCATATAGAGTGATTGAAACAAACCGCTCTATGTGGAACAATGCAGGGCATAATCTTCCACCTGGCATCGTCAATTTTTATACGGACGGCTCGAAAATGGGATCCCTAACGGGATCTGGTATATACGGACCCGGTATCAGGGAAATGTTTTCCCTGGGAAAATGGCCCACCGTTTTTCAAGCAGAGGTATATGCCATATATATCTGCGCAAAAATATGTCTGCAACGCAACTACAGACATGTGAAAATCGGTATATTCTCGGACAGTCAAGCAGCACTACTAGCACTTAAGTCCGTCAAATGCGCTTCCAAACTTGTTTGGGAATGCATTGAAACTCTACGGGAACTTTCCCGACAGAATTCAGTTTTTCTGTTTTGGGTGCCCGGACACTGCGGAGTCGAGGGTAATGAACACGCTGACTACCTAGCAAGACAGGGATCAGCTCAGCGGTTTATTGGTCCCGAGCCGTTTCTGGGTACGTCCATTTCCGCTATCAAAAGCGAACTATTAACTTGGGAAAGGCTAGAAATAGTATCCCAATGGCAACAGGCACAGGGTTGTAGACAAGGCAAACAGTTTATCTATCCGAACCCTGGAACCGCCAGAAAGCTACTTAGTCTAAATCGTAGTGACCTACGGATAATCACGGGACTCCTCACCGGACACTGTCCCGCTTTTTTATCATTTAAAGAAAATCGGCGTAGTGTTGAACGAAACCTGCCGATTCTGCAAATCTGAACCAGAGAGTTCAGAGCATTTGCTTTGCTCTTGCGAAGCTCTTGCTTCATCTAGGTACAACTTCTTAGGAAGTTACCTTTTAACTCCATACCAAGCATGGAGCTCCAATCCCAAGCAGGTCATTAGTTTCATCAACTATGTTGTACCTAATTGGGGTACAGGTTTACAACAAAACAGTTCTACTCCATCAATGAGTACGAACAATCCGTAACCTGTGCACAGCAATCGAGGCCCGCCACAAAAGACAATCAGCAAGAATGTCGCAGTGGCATTTCAGTACCCAGTGCCCTTCAGGCATACAGAGATAAAAAAAAAATTGTCTGCTTGGGCTTTACAGCTAGGTATCGAATTCTCTCCGGAGAAGACTGAGATAGTAGTTTTTTCTAGGAAGCATGAACCTGCTCAGCTTCAAACACAATTAATGGGTAAAACGATTTCTCAGGTTTTGGTACACAAATATCTTGGTGTCTGGTTCGACTCTAAAGGCACCTGGGGTTGTCACGTTAGGTATCTGATGAAAAAATGTCAACAAAGAGTGAATTTTCTTCGTACAATAACCGGACAATGGTGGGGAGCCCACCCAGGAGACCTTATAAGGCTTTACCAAACAACGATATTGTCTGTCATTGAGTACGGGTTTTTCTGCTTCCGCTCCGCAGCAAACACACATTTGATCAAACTGGAGCGAATACAATATCGTTGTTTGCGTATCGCCTTGGGTTGCATGCAGTCGACCCATACGATGAGTTTGGAGGTCTTAGCTGGAGTACTACCATTGAAAAACCGCTTCTGGAGCCTGTCTTTTCGCATTCTTATCAAATGTGAGGTCTTGAACCGTCCTGTGATTGAAAATTTTGAAAGGTTATTCGAACTTAATTCTCAAACCCGTTTTATGACATTGTATTTCAATCACATGTCCCATAATATTAACCCTTTTTCGAATATTCCAAATCGTGTCGACTTATCAAATACTTCTGATTCTACTGTGTTTTTCGATACATCCATGATAGAAGAAACTCGTGGAATCCCGGATCATTTACGCGTGCAGCAGATCCCCAAAATTTTTTCCAATAAATATCGAAACATCAACTGCGACAATATGTTCTACACTGACGGATCACTTCTTGATGGGTCCACTGGCTTCGGTATTTTCAATAACAATTTAACCGTCTCCCATAAGCTTGATAATCCTGCTTCTGTTTACGTCGCAGAATTGGCTGCAATTCAGTACACTCTAGGGATTATCGAAAAAATGCCCACGGACCATTATTTCATCTTTACGGACAGTCTCAGTTCCATTGAGGCTCTCCGATCGATGAAAGATGTTAAGCACTCTCCGTATTTCCTGGGGAAAATACGGGAACATCTGAGTGCTTTATCCGAAAAATCGTTTCAGATTACCTTAGCGTGGGTCCCTTCTCACTGCTCGATACCGGGCAATGAGAAAGCGGACTCTTTGGCTAAGGTGGGCGCAACAAACGGTGAAATTTATGAAAGACCAATTGCCTTTAATGAATTATTCGCACTTGTACGTCAGAATACGATCATCAGTTGGCAAAATGCTTGGACCAGAGGGGAACTGAGAAGGTGGTTACATTCCATAATCCCCAAGGTGTCGACGAACCCGTGGTTCAAGGGGTTGGATGTAGGTCGGGATTTCATTTGCGTGATGTCCCGGCTTATGTCCAATCACTATAGATTTGACGCGAATCTCCGTCGTGTTGGGCTCGGGGAAAGTGGTATCTGTGCCTGTGGTGAAGGTTATCACGACATAGAGCACGTTGTTTGGTCATGCCCTGTACACCGTGACGCCAGGTCTAAATTAATAGCTTCCCTGCAGGCCGAAGGTAGGCAGTCGGCTGTTCCTGTTCGTGATGTCTTGGCGAGCCGTGACCTATCCTACATGTCCCTTATATACGTTTTCCTGAAATCCATCCACGCCCCAGTTTAGTCCTACCCCCTTCCGCCAGCATCCAGCCTAACGACAAGAACACGTTAAGACCCCGGATCCGGAAACAGCAATCAGACCCGCACGATACTCTCAAGGCCCGAGGGAGACAACCCAATATGCCAGTCCGTAATATCTTGGCCCAGCAGCGGAACATGTGCTTACCTATGGCAATGAAAACCATCATACAGTAAACCAGTGCTTTTAATGCAAAATATTATAGCTTTAAGTTACATTTAGTTTCAGCTCGTAGTCGGCAGCGAGGATAAAAAATTTGCTTTTAGTTATTAAGATACTTTAGAAAGTAAGCTACCAGATATAATTGGCGCCGTTAAACATTAAATTGTATTTGTGCCGTGTCAAATAAATTATAGATGAACAAAAAATAGATATAAAGTGATCACCCGATTATATCACCCCCTTGATGATGTTTGGGGTGATAAAATCAGGAAAGTGATAAAATAGGGAAATTTTTTTTTATTAATATTTTGTTATAAAAGATGGTAAACCAATAATTTAATACGTATCATCAGCAAATTAAATTACTACAAGAAATCTAATCATATAAAAAATCAGTTCTATCTGTTTGTCTGTCTCTCTGATCCTTATAGACGTGGAAACTACTGTTCCAAACGGCGTAAACATTTTTATGTAGGGGTTTTTGAGGCTGGAAAAGGTTATTAGAGTAGCTCGAGATCCCTCCCTCTTCTTAAAGGAAAGACTTCCATACAAATATAAAACAACTTCTGCGTAACTTAAAAACTAATCAAGCAAATGGAACAAAATTTGACATGGTGAGGTTTTTAGGAGTAAGAAATATGCCAATGGTAACTTGACACCCCTCCCCCCTCTGGAAGGGTGAAACATAAATTTCACTACTAGTTCGTAGGTGAAGTCTACAGACTTCAAAAGACGAAAGTTTGTATCCTAATTGACAGTGGAACTGCCACTTGTGAATAATCGCGAAATTTGGAGATGGTGGACATGCAATTACCCCTGAAAAAAATATTATATGGAAAATAGCTTGTTTATTTTAATAGATAACATATAATATTTTTTTGCAAAAACATGCCTTTTTTGGAAGGCTGAAAACTTAGTAGAAGGTTTAAAAATTCGGAAAAATGTGGGAAAAAAATTAGAACGAAAATTGGGATTTTTGGTGCCTTTTGAAAGAAAACTTCATATGATTCATAATATGTATGAGAAGGCAATTTTCTATTTAACTTTTAGGTGAATTGATCGCTCATTTTTCTATATCAAAAGATGCGTTGTTTAATAGCTTAAGAAATATATGAATATACATTATAGTCTGAATCACTATTCAATTATTCGAACGAAAACGTCAAAATAAAATACTGTGCAATGGTTGAGTTGTCAATGAAAACTATATCCAGAATTAAGTTATTCTACCAAGAGCTGTGCAAAAATACTAAAATATTGAATCTAAATAGAAAATCAGTTCATACTGACTTTTTTTTGATGAAATGTTATATGGTGACAAAATCGGGTGAAAAAGGTGATAAAATCGGGTACTGATATATATAGATATATAAATATAAATATATATATATATATATATATATATATATATATATATATATATATATATATATATATATATATATATATATATATATATATATATATATATATATATATATATATATATATATATATATATATATATATATATATATATATATATATATATATATATATATATATATATATATAGATATTATATTACTGCTAACACATAATTATATTTTCAGAAGATAATCAGAAGATTAAGGAAGCTGATTTCAAATTCGAGGACTTTGCAAACAGGTAAGATTATCTATAATACACCTTGTCTTTTTAAACCTGTAAGAACACCTTTATCATAGTTTATAAACATTTAAGTTTCCTAGCCATAGATACTGGTGATAACATGAATTTGTATTATAATTAAGTTGAAACTGACCTTAAGTGTCACCCGTTCAATTTTTTAGGAAAGTCCGGCCATTGAGAGAAATGAGGTTTCTGATTTAATAACGAAATTATTTGATCTGAGCCAACTGCATAAAGTTGATTAAGCAACACAGCGTGTGCGAAATGCAAAAATGCTGCTAGCCAGCAATCACTGACAGCTGATTGATAGGGGGATGTTTTGTGATGATTTAATCATTCACTAATATTTATTCAGAATGCACATTGTGTGTTTTGCCACAAACGGTGACTTATCAAAACTATTACATATATTTCAAAAAATTTTATTTCAATAAAAGACTGTAGTTGCTTCCGCAGTTAGGTGAATGTAATTATAGTAACATTGTAAACCAAACATAAAAATGAATTTAAAATTAATCCTTAACCTAATCTTACTTCTATTGTAGTCAGTAAGATAAAGTGAGCTAATCGTTGTGATTGAGGATTGCAACGATTTTTGTCGGAACTTTTTGATAATTTGGTTTGACATACTTTCTATTGTTTCCACATTGGTAAGCCTGTGTAATTCATTCGTACTAAACCAGCGAGGACGCTTCAATATCATTTTTAGAAATTTATTCTGATTCATTTGAAGCATCTTTTTTGTTATACAACAACTTGTCCAGATGGGGACTGCATATAACATTGCTGGTCTGAATATTTGTTTGTAAATTAACAGTTTATTCTTGAGACAAAGTCTAGAATTCTGTTGATAAGAGGATACAAACATTTCATATATTTATTGCACTTTGGTTGGAAATTTTCAATGTGCTCCTTGAAGGTATGATTTTTATCATAAATTAGCCCTAAATATTTAACTTGGTCAGACCAATTTAAGATTGCACCATTCATCTTAACAACATGATTGTTGGTGGGATTGAGAAAAGAACTGCCGTAATCTCGCAGACTGACGTATGCGACAGCGAGTAAAATTTTCAGTACGAAGCTTTTTCCAAAAACGTTTGTATAATGAGTGTTAGGACGAATTTCAACAATCTGATCTGTACATAATGCATTAATATAATCACAAAACATTGCCGAACGTGTGATTTGTGGAAAAAGGTTCATTAACTGAAGTTATGTTACCAACGTCATTTTGCTGTAGAAACAGCGATTTTTATTTAACTGTTTCCACAACCGATTGACGTACATCCATCGTAGTATGCGACAAGTCGCTCAACATTTTTTTTTTCATAATCAGGCAAATAATCGCGATTCGAGAATACTTTTTTGGAAATGAATTTAGTTTGGAATATAATAGCATTCGTGGCCTCTGCCATCTTTCATCCGCACTTCTTCCGTACAAAATGCAAGTGCGCTTTAGTTGTCTACGACCATGGACCAAGCTTCGTGGCCTTAGAAGGCTACAGTATGATCAAAGTTTTGTAGATAGTCAACTTTGTTCCGCAGCGAGTTTTATTCGAGCATTGCATCCTCCGGAGTCCAAAAAAGGCACAATTTTCCGCCATATGACCCTGACGAATTTCTCTGCTAATGTCGTTCTCGGTAATCACTAGTTAACCTAGGTACACGCACTTGCCAACTTCCTCGATTTCATTCCTGCTATGCTGAATCCGTGGTCGGAGATTAACACGGTCTTCTCTGGGGTCAATTGTAGGCTTCTGTTAATCATCCTGATTTCCAGAGCAGCAATCGTCATCTTGGATTTCAAAAAGGCTTAATTCCTGGCCTCTGGGTATCATTCTGATTGCTGAAATTCTCATATTAGGTGGTATTCGGCCATTTTGGTCTATTATTAGGAAACCAAAAGTTGCCATCTTAGAATTCAAAATAGTCTTTGAGGGCAATTCTTGGCTCCTGGACATCATTTCGATCATTTTAAGCTATTTTCCGGAAAAATTGTTTCAAATATGTGTTTTACTTGGACGAAACCCTTCTCTTGCAGATAAGAGAGAGGTGTCGTACCACCATAGAAATATTTCCTGCTCCCAAAAACATCTACATGCCAAATTTGGGTAAATTTGCGAGTCGTTGAATGCAATGAAAGCATAACAAACATAGTTGGGTTGGATTTACGTCACGTTGAGTAGAAATGGCGGTTACGTCATTTCGTTTTCGTGAATAAATGACGCTATTTTTTACACTTTTGATAAAATTTCGGTGCCTATAGGTCCGGTTTGGGGTGTTCTATCATTTAATCGCAAAAAACACAAATCGGTCACTTTGGCGCTTACGTCAGTTTGCGAGATTACGGCAGAGAAAGACTTGGTTTATGAGGAAAAATAATTAACTGTGTTTTTGATGCATTAGGAGAAATCTTCCATTTCTGCAAATATGGAGAAAATATATCGAGACTTTTTTGCAGTCTACTGTATACGACACGAAGGCATTTTCCTTTTACGAAAATAGTTGTATAGCCACAAAACAGAGATTTCTCACATTCTGGTGGTAAATCAGGAAGATCAGAAGTAAAAATATTAAATAGGACCAAGATACTTCCTTGAGGTACACCAGCTCTAACATGCAATCTATCACATTAACCATTCAAATAGCTAACCTAAAGAGTGCGGTCAGTCAAGTAACTTTGTATTATTTTTTAAATGTAAAGAGGAAAACGGAAATTGTACATTTTAGCTATGAAACCTTTATGTCAAACACTGTCGAATGCCGTTTTTGTGCCTAGAAGAGCAGTTCCAGTGGAATAACCTTCAGAATTATTAGTATGAATCATATTAGTGAGTCTCAGTAACTGATGAGTAGTCGAATACTTATGGCGAAAACCAAACTGCTCCTTTACAAAAATTGAATTTTCATTGATATGTGTCATCATCCTACTGAGAATTATTCTTTCAACAATTTTACTCATAAAAGAGAGTAAACTAATTGGACGATAACTTGATGCTTCAGCTGGATTTTTTTCAGGTTTTAAAATTGGAGTGAATTTGGCATTTTTTCATTTCAAGGGAAAATATGCTAATTCAAAGCATCTGTTAGAAATTCTCACCAAGAAATTTAAAGAGCTTACGGGAAGTCTTTTGAGGAGGACATGAAAAATCCCATCATTCATGTTTTTGAAGTTCTTGATAATAGTTCGTATTTCATTCAAGTTTGTTTCCAGTACCGTAAACTGGGGTGACTTTGATCACTTTTTTGATTGTATCTCTAATATTTTCAGAATATACTGAAAACAATATTATTTGATATTTTTAAAATAGGTACTGGCTTGCATTGAGAAAGATTCAGACACTACTTCAAAAATTTAGTAACAATTTTGCTGTTTTAAAATATGCTCTAAAAATTTTACACCAATCATCATTCCGGGGTGACTTTGATCACTTCATTATTTTGATGAATTTGGAGTAACGCTTTGCTACTTTCACTAAATTAAATAGCCTTAAACGACTTAAACGAGTTCATAAATATGGAAAGCAATTTGGGGGCCATTCACATTCTACGTGAACAGTTTATGTTGGTGAATGTCCAAGATTCATACAATTTTTTTAGAATATATATGAATGATTATCCACTGAGAGGGAATGTGGTCTAAAATCATCAAAAACCAGTCCACGTGAAATATGACTTATGCAATTGTCCAAATTTGCATGTTACTTCACGTCTTTGGTTTTTGTTAAGAAGAAAGATGTAATACGCTGTGGAGATTATTGGGACTAAACATTACCTTCGAGGAATAACTTGCAAAAATAATAATGAAATGCATTGTTATAATATTTGTCCATCTTAAAAACTAATCTGGGAACAAAATAAAAAAAACTTTACGTATTGCAACTTCTTGTTTTGAATCTGCTTGAACCGATTGTTTGTATGCAACAAAAATCGCCAAAAATACACTTTATTTTCAACTAATATTTTAGCATGAAAAACACTGTTCAAATAGTAGGAAATTCATGAATAGTAGCAGTGCAGACATATATCCACACAATCAGTGAAGATTACGACAAATCCCAAGCACTACGAGCGCTTTTTTACCACATTTTCCAAAAAGAGGTACAGTGATCAAAGTCACCCCAGTTTACGGTACCTGTTCAGAAATTGTAATTTTTGTAATACTTCATTTTTAATAGGACACATTACGTTTTAATTGAAATTATGAACACTCTCAAATTGCTGAGCAGGTTTTTGACTTTTTTGTTCATTCGTAAGAAAAATATGGTCACCATCTTTGAGGACTGTAATAGGCTTTGGAAGTTTCTTAAAAACCTTCGATAGCTTCCAGAAAGGTTTGGAATATGGTTTTAGTTGTTCAACTTCTCTCATGAAATTTTCATATCGCAAGAGAGTGAATCTATGTTTGATTTCCGTTTGTAAATCTTTATAAATAACTTTCAAAGCAGGATCACGAGATCTTTGTCAATAATTGGTGTATTAAATTTCACTTTAAACAACTTTTTACAATCCTTTCAGAGTTCTCCCTTCCCGCTTCTTGCATGGAAGTGAACTGACAAAACACCTCATTACATTTCATGCGATGAAAGCAAGACAACAAAATCAGTTTATCAGTTAACGAAGATTGTCAAGGCATCGGTCAGTGACAGTGAAAAAGTGTTTCGGTGAGGTTAATTTGGTTGAGTGGACTATTTGTTTTTCTTTTTCGCTTTGAAGTGAAGATCATTTGGTTGGATTTGTCGTCAAATTTTATTCCGTAATCGTGAACGATGTGCGCGATCTATTTCATCTGAGTATAACAGCACGTTACAAGGACGAAAATCTAGTGTATCTGAAAGAGTGCTGCGATCATTGGAAGTGAAAATTGAAAATGATTGGCTGTAATTTTCGAAGAATTTTGCTGGGGAAAATGACTTTTATCAGCACTGGTCATGTGATAATTGAATACACTGCCCCTGTTTACATAGTTGCCGTAACAACCAACACCATCATTGCGAAAAAAAACGCGTTTTTGTTATTTTAACCCACATCATTACATTAAATACAATTTCAACAAAATAGTCCGTCAATTTTATGAAAATTGATGTTTGAATAAAGGCCCCATGAATTATACGAGTCTGCCCGTGGTAATTGATCCAGAAAAACCGCTACGCCAGTTTATGCGAATGAACATGCATTTTTCTCGCAGATTGATAATAGTTCTTCCTACTCTGCCTCGCAGTTGATTCAGTTTTATCAATTGTGTTGCGGTCAAACGTCAGTTATTGTCCATCGGCAGTTTCAATGAGACAAACACCCACACATACACACAAACACATGCATAAAGACTTACATTTACGCAAAGGTGGGTGGGTTTGGTTCAATCTAGGCCCCCAGACAATGCTAAACCTGCCGGATATGGATTACTCCTGCCTCTGACTGGTGCATTACTCTTGCATGTACATAAATTTGTATGAATTAGTAAAGGGAAACTTTTTCGCATGTTTCTTTCTGAAGGGCTATCGATCAATCCACTTCCAGTAGTGTCAGGATTGTTTGGGGCCCCAGATAGAACCATAAAAACGTTTTGGCAAATCGATTAAGTTTACCCACCGTAATATACACACACGTTTTAATTATTTCATCTGATGCAAATATCCACTAGTAGGGGGAAGGACACGGTGACTTTAGACCTTCCTGAGGCTGAATGTTTGTAAAAATATTAATACACGGGTCATTCCATGTCAAGTGATCAGGCAAATGCAACGACCCTCTCCGATTCGCTTCAAAATAAATAAAATGACTTGTTTTAGGTCGAAACTGAAAAATCCAAAGTTTTAGGTCAATCGGACAACCCCCATCCAATTGCGGGGCGATTTTTGTATATTTTGACAAAAAATCATTTTCCATGTTTTGGAAAAACATCATATCTCAGAGGCCGTAAGAGCTACAGACAATATTAGACACTCTTAAAGTTTATTAAAGGTTATTAAATTTACAATCGAATGGCATCATCAGATTTTGCAAACAGTGTTGCCAATATTGATAATTTCACGTTTAAAAACTAAAACTTCGTTTATCTCAAAACACCCCCAATTTTTTTCAAATCTGATATCACCAATGTGTTAAGCGGAAAATTTTTCATAAGAATCACCTATCCACAAAATGCAATATGCGCCGTTGCGGAGATATTCAACTTTTAAGATAACGAGTTCGTTAAATTCCAACAATATGCCTACAAATGCGATAAGCCTTATTAAAATGCATCCCAAACTAAATCACCGCTTCAAATCTCAAAAACTGGTTTCTCATATTCTACTTGATGGTACCTGAATTAAAAGCAATTAAAGTACAACGTGCGTTTCATTATTTATAATTATTTAACAGGTTTGTCAGAAATAAACGTTTGATTTTTATAGTACGTGACGACTTCTGTTTAAATTTTGGAGTTGAATTGATATAGGTAGCCGATCAGAGCTTGACAATGTCTTCATTAAAATGCTAGCGTCAGCTTGAGGTGTCGCCGAATTCATTCCTCGGATCCCTGGAACAGATTTGAATCGAACCTGGCAGCACTGACAACTGGTGGATTTTATCGCTCGTTTTATCACAAATTTGAAATTTTTCTTTGAGCTGCCGAACCATTTCCTCTCCAGCACTTTCTAGACCTTCATTTTGCTGACTAGAAACAGCATGAAACGATTTTTTTTAAATATTTTGATGCCTTGAGTAGTTTTTCTCCACAGTATTCATTCGATCGTTTGACCTTCGACTCACTAACGGATGATTGACCAAGGGATTGCAAAACCGTGTTAAGGCAAACCAGCTGTATCTTCACTATACAAGTAAACGATTAAAACAGGTTCAAAACAATTTCAAATGAAACAAAATAATAATGATAGTCGGCAGCGAGGATAAAAAATTTGCTTTTAGTTATTAAGATACTTTAGAAAGTAAGCTACCAGATATAATTGGCGCCGTTAAACATTAAATTGTATTTGTGCCGTGTCAAATAAATTTTAGATGAAGAAAAAAAAAACAATAATGACATCGCAGAAGTGAGCTAATCACTTCATTTCCAATTTTTTCATGTTGTAAAGAATTTAGTGCTAAAAATCCTTTTACTCAGCTCATGCGGAGTTTCCAATTCTTCAGATAAATGATCCAACTCACCAGTTTCTATAACAAGGAAATAATGAATGTTAACTATAATGCTTGTAACATTACTTGTGGTGAGGTATACTATTTTTACCGATTGCTACACCTGTTTCCTGATCCATCATTCTATCTCGCGAATTAATCCTTACAACCTCCGTTCTCAGTGCTGCATTACATTGGTTGCATGTCTTTCGACCTTCTACTATTTCCCGATTGTTTTCATGAAACCTGTCATGAAAACATGACGAAATGATTTTTAAATTTTTCTTACGAGCACCGCCATGGCAATTCAGCGGATTGCAGCATTGTTTCTGTCTAGCTGCGAAATATTGGCCAAACTGTTTTTCATGGCTTCCGCATATAGTTTTCAAATGTTGAACACCAAACTTTGAACAAAATCCATTCTCGTGATGTTAATGCGATCGATTGTGATTTTCAGCTGTACACTTACTTTTTAAACTCCAAGCTATTGAACACACCATTTTTTTCACTGTTGTGAAAACTCAAATCAACCTGCGTATGTTTTGACAGAAACCGCGTTATGAAAACACAGGAATTAACCATCAAAAAGGCCATGAGAAACCCACACTTGAGATGTGAAATTGTGCTTTTGTTTCGAGTGCGTTTCAACATTTGGTCACATTTGTTGTGTGAATTTAACGAACTCGTTATCTTAGAAGTTGGATATCTCCACAACGGCGCATATTGTATTTTGTGGATAGGTGATTCTTATGTAAAATTTTCCGCTGAACATATTGGTGACATCAGATTTAAAAAAAAATGGGGCTGTTTTGAGATAAAAGAAGTTTTAGTTTTTAAACGTGAAAATATCAATATTGGCAACACTGTTTGCAAAATCTGATGATGCCATTCGATTGTAAATTTAATAACCTTTAAAAAAAATCACAGGAGGGTTGTGTGCAAAGCCACGACCGCAAGGTTGAAGTAGAATACTTTTACACAGCTCTACCTACGACTGTACATTAACCTACGGCCGGGCGAATCGGTTCGCGCCGCTTTTCGCGTTTAGCCTGGCAGAGGCCTAATGCGCACGGCCAACACAATAGAAAGGTGTTTTCACATTGAAAATTAGACACGGCTTTACTGGAGAAAGTGTTGGCAAATGCATCAACCGCTAATACCGCCGCTATCGTACGAAAGTCAGCCTGGCAGAGGCCTGAGACGTGGTACCAACCACAGGGCAAGTGATTTGTTTAATTTGAAGGCAGCCACAGGCGCAACCCGCTGCTATCCTCTGTTACTGCTGAGTGTTGATATCTGCTGTCAACGTTGTGGACGGTCCATCCAGCTCACCATCCGACTGATGAATGTAGCTAGTTTTCCCAGAAACACTCTGTTATAGCCGAAGGGTGCTACGTAATAGGCCACGCCTTTCAGTTCAGGTTTACCATTTCCTTATGTTCTTTAGACGAATTATTCCACAATTCGCATTTGATTTTTGTATCCAGCGAATAAACACCGATGGTGCTCTCACACACGCAACGGTTTTAACCCGTATCTTATTGCGGTTTGTAACATCAAGCGATTTCGTTTGCTCGCTGTTGCGTGTTGCATCATGTTGCAACTTGGCAGCTGGGAGACGACGAAATTCTGTTTATGCTGATTGATTGAATCGACTTCATATTAGCTCTGCATAGTCGAACTAACTGCTTTAATGAATGCGTTCTAACAGGGCAGTTCATTATTTAATGTCGGTTATACTGATCGCAGCCTTTGCGCTGCCCCTACAGTGGGGGGTTTACTCAAGGCCCAAATACACACACGGCGTAATGACGCCTTCTCCATACAAAATGGAAGGCGGGATAGCGATCACGCCCTCTATTTTGTATGGAGAAGGTGTCATTGCGCCGTGTGTGTATTTGGGCCTTGAATAAAGTGAAAACTAGACAACTACAACAGAATTTGATTGCATCCCGCACAGAATGTCTGCTTGTGTTGATGCCAGAAAATTATTAACCTTCAATTATTTTTTTATTTGCCTTGAAAAAAGCATTTTGCGGTTCAAAATCGGTTGCTAATTACAACTTTTGAGCTGCCCTAACATTGGGGGAATTAAGATACACGGACAACATGCACTGTGGAAGCTATTTTACATTCAGTAAATTCGACGGGTGCGACAGATTTAAATTGCTAGGATGCAACACAGAGTGCTTGCTTGCGTTGACAAAAACTATTAACTTTCAAGGACTTGTTTATTTGCCTTGAAAAAAGGCATTTTGATGTTCAAAATTTGATTCCCTGATGGCAATCTTCATGCTGCCCCAACACGGGGGGAATAATAGCTGTCTGGCGACACACGCTGAGAAAAACCGCGCTGCTCCTGAGACGTGGTGACCAACCACAGGGCTAGTGCTGCTGCTAAGGAAGGACGACTGCTGTTGTCGCTGTCTAGAACTATTATGAGCGGCTCCGGCTGAAGCAGGCTCTTATATAGGCCAAATAGCATGTTTTTAATTGCAAGGTATATGATCCTGTCGACCGTGCTTGGGAAGCAAGCATATAACGACCAATCAGAGGTCGAATTTTTCGTTTTGACAAGGCTTGACTATTTTCAATACTACAATAGTGTGAATAATAAAATTTCAATTATCTTATTTTGGGAAGAATCTTAGAAGATTTTCCAATCTATTGCTGCAAGAACGAAGGAAATCCATCGAATACTAACTGATTCATTAGCTTTTGAAATTGGACATATTTTTCACTTTTTTCGGTTTTAGATTTTCATTTCACATCCCTATGTAGCCGAACTTCTTGAGAGAAGTATTCTACTTCAAAAGAATCTAATATTGTCTATTGCTCTTACGGCCTCTGAGATATGATGTTTTTCCAAAACATGGAAAATGATTTTTTGTCAAAAAATACAAAAATGGAGGGCCCCGCAATTGTAGGGGGGTTGTCCGATTGACCCAAAACTCTGGATTTTTCAGTTTCGACCTAAAACAAGTCATTTTATTTATTCTGAAGCGAATCGGAGAGGGTCGTTGCATTTGCCTGATCACTTGACATGGAATGACCCATACAATACAAGAATTCAATCCCCCTTCCCACTGTTTCCCTTTCCATGGAATATTTATCGAATTAATCGACTTAACATAGACAAACAGACAGTAGTTAGACAGTCGAATAAAACGACTTAACATAGACAATTGCACCTTGTATGGAGTGACGCCAGTTTTGCAACCAATTGGCAGTTTTAGAACAAAATGGTTTTCTTCTCGTTTGTAGTGTATGTATCTTAGGGAAAGGAAGCTGAATCAACAAAAAAGTGCATTTTGGTCATTTTTGCTCTTACGTCAACTATGTAAACAGGGGCAGTACAGACCTAGTGGAATTTGGAATGAAAACAGTTTCACGTGATATGGAAAAAGTTATAGGAAGATAATCAGAATCAAAATCAGCATGGGTTGCTGCATGAATGATTTCGATTTGTTAATACCAAATTAATTGTGGATGAATTTCTAACAGAAGAAAAACATGTAGGACCATTTGAAAATAAAACTAAATAAAATCCAGCCGAGCAATCGTTAAACAATATTTTTCCATTGGAATTGTTTTGTGCATTATTTCTCGATCGATGTTTTGCATTAAAATCACCGATAATAGAAAAATTAGATTTATTTCTCGTAGGTTTTTGTAAATCTCCCTTGAAATGATTTTTCTGCTCACCAGTGCATTGAAAAGGTAAATACACTGCGGCTATAAATGAAATGCCAATATCTGTTTCGATTTCAATTCCCAAACTTTCAATAACCTTCGTTTCAAGATGGGGCATAACACATTTTATTTCGACGGTGGATAACTATTGCAACTCCACCTCCACATTAATTTTATCAAACCTGTGAACCATATAATTGGGGTTTCTTTTTAATTGTATATTAGGCTTCAAAAGCGTTTCAATCACAACTGCAATATGCACATCATGACTGTTAAAAAAATCGTCTTCTTGCGCTTGTAAAGAGCGAGCATTCCAATTTAGAAAATTGACAGCATTTAAAGTCATTACTGAATTTCAATATTATGATAATATCAGTTGTAAATTTTATACTTACTTGAACAGCCTCGTACATCGAGTTACAGTTCAACTAAGCGGACAATAACTGCAGTATGGATTGTTGTTAGTCAATCTTCTCGAGAATTGGACTACCTAAATCAACACTGACTTTTTTTTTACTTTTCAGCATCAAACACGAAAGGTTTGTTGCTGTTTGAATTCGGAATTTCAGCTGAAAGGACACTAGCATATGAAATGCCTGAGGGTGCCTGAGCAGGATGAACTGTTTTCAATTTGTTGTTTTCTAAATTTGAAATATCACCTACAGACACATTAGCAACAGGAAATGCTGGTGTTGCCTAAACAGTATTGAAAGTTTTTTGATTACCCACATGAATATTATTGACAACAGGTTGTTTTGAACGTAACAGGACAATCACAAAAATTTGACTTGTGTTTACCCCCACAATTTACACATTTGAAACTACCAGTGGTCTCTTTCACAGGACAGATGTCCTTTGTGTGAAAAAAATCACCACAGATCATGCATTTTGTTGTCATATGGCAGTTACGAGTTCCATGACCATAGGCTTGACAATTCCAACATTGCGTGAGATTATGGATACCTCCTTTTCTCTTGAAGTTTTCTAACTTTATGTGTGAGCGATCATTGAATAAAACACGTGATTTTGACGTGGGACTACGTCTTCGTTTACTATACACTAAGGTCGCTTTTTACGAGGTTTTTTTATGCGGGTTTTTTTACGCAGATTCCGGAGTTAACGCGTTTTTTTAAGCGGATTCCGGAATTGACGCGTTTTTTTACACGGATTCCGGAATTAACGCGGTTTTTTTTACGTGGTTTCCGGAATATACGCGGTATTTTTTTTCGCTCGGATTTCGGTTTCCCTTCACTCGGATTGCAGAATTAACGCAGGTTTTTTTTACGCGGATTCCGGAATTCACGCGTTTTTTTACGCGGATTCCGGAATTTACGCGTTTTTTTTAGGCGGGTTCCGGAATTTACGCGGTTTTTTTACGCGGCACGTATCCCCCGCGTAAAAAGCGACTTCAGTGTACTGGAATGCATTCTGTAAAATTGGAAATGAAACTGGCAAATGTTGCGTCAGATTTCAAACGTTAATAACAGCATAACCACATGATGGATAACAATAACCAATATGTTATTGGGTTGATAAAATGTATAACAATTTTGTAATATGCTAGCTATCACTCTAATTTCATTGCTAAGTGGTAAAATTGATAAAAAGTTTCAATAACAAATTTACGCGGATAATGAACCAATAACATGCGAGCATTCCTAGCACAGACGACGTGAATGGACACCATCCCTTCCCCGTGATATTCTCTGTATCAATATCGAAATAAAAATTGACAGTCGCCCCGTCCCAATAGGTCAATTTGGTTTTGCTTCCATGAGCTTAGACTAATTTGATGTCCCGAAGGTAAAAGTTTTCCAAAAAGTTTGAAACAATCTCCGTTCTTGAACAATTTCTAAATTTGCTTCCAGAACCAAAAAAAAAACTGATGTCTTGAAAGAAAACATGCCGGTAAAAGCAACAGTACCAGTGGAGTAAAGAACCGCAGGTCTCTCGTCGTCTATGATTGCAGCGGTACTCTTCTATTCGTACATATCAGCGGCACACTTCTATTCGTACTGCAGTGGTACTATTCGTATTGCAGTGGTACACTTTCTATACGTGTGCAATCGAGTAAAAACTGCAATGCTACTGTAGAAAAATAGCGAATAGCGAATGTAGTTGTAGGCAAATGAAAAAAATTGTCAAGCAAAAAACAAAAATGTAATTGTGGATTGATACGATTTTTTGCTGGAACTTGTTAATAATTTCGTTTAAAATGTCTTCTTACATTTGCCAAATAATGAACCTTTGTAAGGGCTTTTATATTATTCTGAAAGTAAGATCCATATTATAGATTTGATTTAATCAGAGTTAAATAAGACAAAACCATACATTATGATAACGTAAGTATTATTGGATTTGGTTTTTGAGGATATAGAGTTAATTCTGACTTTGACGCATTACGAGAAATTCTTGGTGCACCTTCAACAAGCACGATATGCTTTTGCCTTGTCAAATACATGTTTGCACAAAAAAATTACTACAGGCATAATATCGTCAGATATTATGCCTCTCGCATGAGCATGGAACCATAATGCCTAGAAATAAACTATGGCCTAACCTGTTATCTTAAATAATCATGAATTAATAATAATTCTAAACGGCCACACAGCCACAACCCTATTTATTGGTATAAATCTTCAAGTATCAGCATCTATAAATACAATCGAGGTTCGGCATTTTAGTTCGCTAAATCATTGTGCCGTGTCAAACAATTTGTGGGAAAAATTGTTTAATTAAAAAGATTGTGTTCATTTGCAAGAGTAATAAACTGAATGCAAGAAACGCTCGCCATTTTAGCGCAGGCAGACGAAACCTTGTATGCTTCCTACATGAAATGGCAATGGTAAAGGTTCAGATCGTACGTATTTCCAGAAGTGACGTCAGTTACCGATTGCTCTGGAATACTACTCTACTAATACATACAAATAGTGAATTCTGCCAACCCTGCTTCGTTTGCAGATAGTGAATGTAAGGAATAAGATGTAAAAACGATACAATCTTTTGTGTTGATAAGCGAAGGTACTTTTTTAAAATAATGATTGAGAAGGAATTGAATTTGAACACACGTACCTGTGGTACTTCTTTTGTGTCTGCTGCGAGCGATGGGTAACTCTGAACTATTGATATGGCCATTTGGTTTTTGTAAAAATTACTTGGACGGCTGTACAGTAATTTGTAAGAATTATGTAGTGTTAATCTAATTGATTGAGCATCGTTACATACCATCCATAGAGCGATTTCAAGCATTCACACAAAACATTACAAATTTTTCTAGTGATACTATCGCTTATTCTTCCATTTTCTTGCAGTATTTCCATAAGTACAATGCCATCGGAAGTACGTTCCAAAATACGATCGATGCTAATATTCTGAAAGAGGTTAGAAAATACAGTGATTGTTTTTCACAAAAAATTAACTAGATGCTAACTTCCTCGAGTGAAATGCCACGATAAAGATTATCAACATCCCAGGAGACTGCATTTTCCTGCCAATTTTCCGCAACGTCATTCGACACATCTTCAATCCATTCTTCATGTTCCTTGCAGTCTTCTGGCTTTTCACGAAACTGTGCTTGTATTTTTTCGATGGTTTTGATCATTTTTGTTGTTAATTGTAATCTACTATAGTCACGTTCATTTAACTCTAGAAATGTTTCCAGATCTTCAATTTCTTCGTTGCCTGGTATCAGAAACGGTTATTCAACAGTTATAAAAAATGGATAAATATGATTTACGTACAACAGATCAATAATCTCGGTTATAACATCGCCTCGAAATGTATCTCTGACTGCAGTTATACGGGATCTAAAATGAAAAGATTGCATGTGTGAAACAGTCTTCAGTGCCGATAAATTTTTCTTGCGTTGTGATTTGCAGTTCATAAGCTTCATAGAATTCATTATAGTCCGTGGTGTCACAGATTCGCAACAGAAAAAATGTTTTGCCCGATAGTAATACGATCTCGCGTATTATACCGTATACAGGAAATAGAATATTTTCATGATTTTTTAAGCCAACTATGAGATTTGGGCGAAATTCTATACCGTTCAATAAAACTGTTTTGGGAATGTAAACGAATTCAAAATGTGGGGGTATGTAGGATTCACTCATGCAGTTCAAACGGTTGACAGTTTGTCCCGATTTATAAGTTAGCTGATCACAGAAAGGGTGATCTAATATGTCAAGAACCATTCTGAAGCAATGTCTTTTTGCAAGGCTCATGCCGATGTTTTTAAAGTTGCGACATGTCGCTGCTTGATTTTTGCTTATTTTGTTTGTTTGTTCGAACTGAAGGCAATTGTATTGTTTCATCCCTCCACTTTTTCTTATGCATGTTGATTTTTTTTGCAATTTATTGATTTTTCGATCGAATTTGTCATAGAACACATCTTAAAATTGCGATATATGTTCATCTAACTGTGAAAGAAGATGTTCTGATACCACAGGTGAAATAATGATTCTGACAATATTAATCAGATTACCGATCATTTGCATGTATGGGCATTTTTTAGCAAGCTTGTGTCCGAAAAGAAATGGAAAAACACGCAATAGCAAAAATGTTTGAGAAGCGGTTTGTTCTATCTTATGCTTTGAAGGGCATAACAACATTCTGTGAAATTGGATGATGGCTTATTATGACGATCAGCATAACCGTATATGAAGTTATTTATGCGATAATTAATATATCTAGCGCTTAGCTTTATTTCTTTATTGCTGTAATAATATGCCAGTACAAGCTGAACAGTCAATGGAACTACGCCCTCGGCTAAATCATGCATAGGGTCGAGACAATGATTATCGCTAATATGAAAGAATTGCAGTTCATTAAGTATGAAACCAGATACCTTCAATCCACAATCTTTCGGAGCTTTTAATCCTTGCTGTACGGCTGATAGATTACTTTCATACCAATCTCTGGTACGGGATGGATGTTTGGCGAAAGGTTTCTTGTGAAAGATTTCTCTCGAAACTTGGCATAATCGACAATAAAAGTTTGCGCTTGGTCCGAGTAATTCAAATACGTCATGCACGGCCAGGGTATCTCCGCAAAATATGGTTACAACCGCCTGCAAAGTGAATTTTTGCGCTCCATAACTTACAGTGATTCCATTTTCAAGACGCTTGAGATCGCTTATAAGAGGTTCGAGTATTTTTCGATATCCATGCTTCTTAACATCAATTGAATTACAGTATAATAAAGGAAAAACCGTGCGTGGGGAAGAATTCCATTTCTCCGGAATATATTGTATTTTAAAGCTGAAGTTACAAACTTTGTTTATACCTGCACGGGAGCTGAATGCGTTACCAAGCTCGACGTCATCCTGGTATATGGTAAGTCTGATTGATTCTGGAAATCGGCGAAAGAACTCATGTTGCTTGTATGTTTCACCTGTTTTGAAAGAGCTATACTCAGTAACGCATGGCGTATCAGAAGAATCGAGGTAAGATTCTGCTAATGGTTTTCTGGGCTTCAGGGTTTCTAAAAATCAACTTGAGTGTATCTACAACACTAATGTATGACGCAGTTTCATTCACAAGAACACTTCTCGGAACCGAATTAACATGTCGCACGTCCTCACGACGATTGAGTAGCAATTCTCGCGCAACAGGTATAGTCACGGCCAACTTATTCAAAAATTTGGTTTAACTGGAAAATGTCTTTACTTGATCAAACAGTTGATCCAAAGAAAATAAATTTTGTAGAAATATTGAGTCTTCTGGGTTGATATTTACGCTACGATTATTATAAAATTCCAGAATTTTTCCTTTTAAGTAAGACGTTATGTGATGGACGATAGTTTCGCAAAGGTTTACGAAATCTTTGATCTTCGTGTGCGGTAATTTTACATCTGCTGTCATACGACAAACGCTAATGTTTATTACTTTTTTAATATCTTCCAAAGATACCAACGGTACTGTATTCCTTTGCGGTTTTTGAGTGTTGTCGGGTAAATTAAGGAGTTCTAGATGTTCATGCTGATGTTCGATTGCCGACATTGAATGACTTTCGGTGGGGTGCTTCTCAAAAATATGTCTCTTAAGAGAATAAAAATTTCTATATCGACAGCCACATTGCGGAAATGTGCAGTCGAAAATAGTTTTTTCAGAATCGATATTATTCTTCCGGATGTGATCATTAACATGTCGGTGACTGTAAACTATTTACGTAGCCTGCAACAGGTGCTCGGCATTAGAAACAAATTATGTGATGGTTTGATGTCTAAAATATATACAAATACTAGCTGACCCGGCAAACTTCGTACCGCTGCCTTGAGTTTTATTGACTGTTGTATTGCAAAAACTGAAATATCTAACTGCTGCTAAAAAAACATACCTACGATATATTTCGGCTCTGATTTGCTTTTAGTTTTTTTTTGAATCCTGCGCTCGTAAAAATCTACGTTTTTATTTCATTGAACATTATGAAGCACCTTTCAACCATAATCAAATCATTTCAATACATTTCTGAAAATAAACAGTCATTCTTTTAAATATACTGAAGGAAATTATTACATTACTTTTTCAATTATTCAAAAGCTTGGCTTAATGCAAATATAGTTATACCCTTCTGCCTGGCCAATCTCACTGGAACAGATTTTATAAAAAACTTCAGAATTCTAAATAATTCAAGCTTAAAATTCGGAATATACGACACATGTAAAAGTGGTCAAGGCGGTCCTAGCCACTAAATTCTATATATTCCACAATGTCGGGGTCAGGGTCACGTGAATATGCGACATAAAGCTGTCCATGTGAGAAGCATGAATACTCGGAGTTTATGCCAGAAATTTTCAGTGACTGTCCTTGGGTTTTATCAATAGTCATCGCGAATGCGCGACGCACGGGAAATTGCAGACGTTTAAAACTTAACGGCAAATCGGTAAGAGTAATCGAGATACGCGGGATTATTACGACTTCTCCTTTGTAGTTTCCTGTCAGAATTGTCGCTTCAAGGACATTTGCCATCGGGTAGTGGCAGCAATGCATCTGTTCGGTGGTAAATTTGACCTTGAATCTATAAAGCAGTAGTATTTGAAAATATTTGATTAGCATTTTTCTCTCAATTGAGTGTTTAAGTTATTATACTTTATTTTTCTTTTGTTCAAGACTCGTTTAAAGACTATGGAAACTGAGTGTGTAACTGACGATTTTGAGATATATGGGGTGTCGAACGTCGTGCATTTCGAGCTCGTCTTGTTCTTAACCGATCAACTTCCCTTCGGGACTCGTATATTTCCTAACTTTTTAATATTCTATCTTCAGTGTTGCGGAGCCTGACACTTTTATTGACCTGCTACTACTCGTGTCTCAATTCGCGAAACTGGAACAAAAACAACGAATTTAATTTTAATTCAACGGCATGTTAAGTATTTGAACATACCACTTACAACAACTTCATCTGAACAACAAACAAGAAAGCAGAAATTTGTCAAAGTCAACTGGAAGATAAGCAAGAATCAGTTTGATTATGTAGATTAGGAAACATTCCTTTTATAACATACCCTTAGCGGCACCTTCGTTAGGAAGAATTCCCACTACATGTGGAAGAAAATTATTCGAAACCAACTTAAACCAGTATGAATACTCCTCAGAATTCTCGCAAAAACACATTATTATTTTTAATCTATTATGTTTATTACGTACCGACAGTGTCTTCTTCTTTCTTGAAAAACAGTCACAGCAAAAATTAACAGAAACCGACGTTGAATTTAAGTGGCAACAACAGAAACCAATACGAAAATCGCATAGAACTATTCCATAAAATATTTAAAAAATGAAGGCTATCGTTTAAGTACGCCCCGGTGATGAAAACTTGTTCGAATTTTTCTGATCAAAGGCAACAAAAAATCGTTACTCACTAAAACTCACAGAAAACGTCTCAGAATCTCAGAAGGGCGGGAAATATCAAGGGTTGGTTTTTAACGTTTTATAACTTTTCCAGTTGATTTTCGTTATTGCCATGGCATAGTGACAATATGGGTTTGTCCTGAACAATAATCCTCACAAAACCTAATGGCCAACCATTTTTTGGGTATCTTTTTTTTTTCAAACATACATGATACCAATTGTTTTTCACGTGACCATGTGACATAAAGCTGTTTATGCGAGAATATGCATATTTTAGGTTTAATGCCACCAGTTATGAGGGCTTTGGGCATTATCGAATATCACCCAACTGCGGAGCGCGAAGGTACATACAGACGTTTGAAATTAAATTGTAAATTGGTAGGTAATGTCTGGATGCACGGAGCTTCGAAATTTTCGCTTCAATGACATTAATATTTCATATGTTTTTTAGGCAGATCTGCTGCCTAAGCACAGTGCAATTGAAACTTCGCAACATTATAGTTTTCAATTCAACATTCAACAATTAATTGTAAATCCAGAGATTTGTAGGAATGCAATACTGCCTATTTAACGAAACATGAACAGAAATCAATGTTTTTTGAGAAACAAAAACTACACGTTTCTTTCACCAGCTAAGAGAATCATTGCAGCATGAGCAAATGTCAATGATCTAAGTCAGTGTGCATTTTAGAGAAAATTGAACAGATTGATTAGATTCGAGCAATGGTAAATTAAATCATCGCACATGTAGTGTTATTCTTGTTCTTTCTTTTCATTTATCAGATAAATAAAACGATTATATACAACTTTGCTCAAATAAGCCAGAAATTTAATTCACATTATCAAGTATATGCCCTTGAATAAAATCAAAGCCACGTTGAGAGTATTCACATGCATGTCGAGTTTGCTGCTACCACGCTATAGCGCTTTTGCATAGAAAAGGTGTAGTAGGCAGCGAAAACAAATATCACTTTATATGAGAACCATTAACAGGTGCTTGTTTACTCAACTACGACGCCTCAATAACGACGCTACAACAACTTGTCTACCGGTCATAGCCTACAATCATAGTAATCTAATGAAGTTGTTCTTGGAGTAAAAGGCGGGAAAAACCGAAAATATATATATATATATCAATTTTTTTCTAACTTTATCAGTTGATTATTGTTATTTTTATGGCCTATTAACTCGTCGAAGATGAAGACAAAACAAACACAAAAAGAATCATTCAAATCCGTTGATTCTACTTCGAGTGAAACGCCGTTATACAGACACCAACTTATTTTTATTTAATAGATGTACAAATTTTTATTATTATATACTTACGAAAAATTTGTACTATGCGATCATCTTTTTGCTGAAGTTGCTGGAAAACGTCCTCCATATTTTTTTCGCAGGAACTTCAAACTGAACCGAGAATGTGACTTGACAACCAGAACGAGTGCAACGAATAGAAAAAAATTGACAGCTCTATAGTTAGCCCAGTAGTTTTTTACAAATATTCGGTAAAAGTTTAATTTACCGAGCAGTTCAGCAAAAAGTATAGCAGTATTCAGTAAAATTATTTGCTGAATACAGAAAATATGTAAAGCTATGTCAATTTTACAAACTACTCTGTATTTTCTCAAACTTACCGATCGAAATTGTGATAATAATTACCGAACTTATATTATCTGATTGAGTGTGTACGTCACCATTTCATACAACCCTAGGGCTGTGTACCTTGTAGTATTTCAAAGAAATTACTTACTTTGGTACGACCAAAATGAACCAAGTAATTTTACTGGTGTATTCCAGTATTATTCATTTTCGCATTTGACTTTCGTTAATCAAAATTACTTGGTTGGGGGGAAACTAAGTAATCCTGTCAAACAATCTTTAATTTCATCACCAGTCTGATCATTTGAAAGACCTTTCAAAACAGTTTTATACGCTTCTGATCGAGCGTCTTGATAGAATATTTACACTACACAATTACACTTTTATCCACTTTCACTATTTAAATCTATCACTTTTCACTTATGTGATAGAATTAAATAGTGAAAGTGGATAAAAAGTGTAATTGTGTAGTTTTATACGGTTTCTCGTTTTTGGCATCATAGGTATAAAATTTGTACATCTTTTCTGACAAATACAATAATAGATGTTTATGGCCTTCAAAAGATTCGGCGGCCAATTTGAAAATTAACTTTCACATCAGAAAAAAAGTT
The DNA here is from genome assembly GCF_029784165.1 of Wyeomyia smithii. Classification (NCBI taxonomy): domain Eukaryota; kingdom Metazoa; phylum Arthropoda; class Insecta; order Diptera; family Culicidae; genus Wyeomyia; species Wyeomyia smithii. Next base: position 84,563,275 of record NC_073694.1, read on the forward strand.
CTGAACGAAAAGCTTAAAAGTTTGCAACTATTATCCCAATAGGTGGAGCCTTAGCTTTCTTCAACCGACATTTTGCTTTGAATGAGAAGCTTCAAATTCTTGATCATCTATAGAAAGAATTTCATACCTATTGCTTTCTGAATCGCTCGGCGTAGAAGCCTCACGTTTTCTTGTAGCCGCATCAAAGCGAGCTTTTTTGGTTCTTCCTGGTATTTCAGGACAATTTCACTTCACACAATTTTTTTTTATTCTCGCTTATTTTCCGTCGGTCTAGTTCCGCCACTGTTGTGGCCAATCACCGACGCCCAGGGAGGCGACTCCACACCCAGGACCCTAACTCACGACCCGTTTATTAACGGACCGGCGCCAACGGCTTTACTTCCTCATGCGATGGAAGGCGTGATCCCAGAGATTTTTCGCCTCAGAAAATCTCCCGGTGTCGGCTAGGATTGAATCTAGACCAGTTTGGGTTGGTTGTGAGTGGATCACGCCACCTCACAACCATCGACACCTATGTCGGCGGTGGGATTCGAACCCAGGCGTCGAGCGTGGTTGGCGGAGACGTTACCAACCACACTAGGCCCCCGCTATACACACACACACACAAATTTTGTCAACAGAAATTCACACATTAAACACTCGTTAAACGTTGAAAACAAATTTTATACTTTTGCGATTCAACAGGTACTCTTAAAAAAGATTACCTGTTGAAAGCGGAAAATTTCCAATATCTCTCGGCAGTCTAAGACCAAGCCTCGAGCTGTCGGTAAAATGTGTGTGTGTGCGTGTGTGTGGATGTGTGTCTGTGTTAGGGGTGGGCGAAACGGCTCTTTTGCAAGAGCGGCTCTGAACCGCTCACTCACCGTTCCGAACCGACTCACATGAACGGCTCATGGTCAGGGTTGCCACATTTATATCTGTATTTTTCTTTGAAAATATCTGTATATCTGTATCTCGGGCCAAAAAATCTGTATAAAAAATCTGTATCGAGCAAACTCAGAAGGTTGGATGGAAAAATGTTAATTGCAGATCATATTTAAACGAATTCATTCTTCTCTACTTGATTTTTATACAGAATTTATCTTTTAAAGTTTTCGTTAATTTAATATTAGCATCTCCTTCTTGGTATACAACGTAGCTTTCAGCTTTTAAAATTGAGATCATTAGCTTAGGGGCCATGCAATTTCTGGTTTCAACTATATACTCAAAGTAAGCGTTTTCAGCAAGCAGAAGAGTGTGGATTTATTTAAAAAATTCTCACAAATGATCTGTAATGGAAACTTGACCATTCCGCCTAATGGTGGTCAACAGCTCACACTAAGTCGAGTCATTTGTTTCAATAAATCTTCCGGTCAAAAAGTTTTTTTCAAGCGTGCGAAATTCGTTAGACAGCCCTTGTCAGTCAGTTACTGTTACGAACTTGAGGAATTGTCGCATCAAATCGTTTAAATTCTTCATTTTCACGAACGATTTAAGATTACTTAAAGCCATTTTAACAACAGGATCTGTGAAAATGCACCTCTTTGCGATTTGTTTTACGAATTTTGAATAGGAATCCTGACAAATATTTCGAAACGTTCGTTTTCGCGTTTCGTTCAAGTCACATTCCACTACCTACTTCTTCATCGATGCCTACATAATCCTGATGTTGTTTACTTTACAAAACTTTGAAAATCGTATAATCGAATTCTACCTTTGGAATTGATTTCAGTTCGTCGGTATAACAAAAATAAAATCTGTAAAATCTGTATTTTAGGCATTATTCTGTAATTCTGTAATACAGATTCTGTATTGCTTTTTCAGTTCAAAAATCTGTAAAATACAGAAAAATCTGTATATGTGGCATCCCTGCTCATGGTTCACAATGATTCACGAGCGTTGACAGTTCGTGTTTTCTCGGTAAACTTCGGGTTCGCGCGAACCCATCACTTCTGGTGCGCTCAAAGAACCGTGGCTCTTTTTCGTGAGCCGTTTGTTCTTTCGCTCTTTTCTGAGAACCGGTTCATTTGAACGGCTCGTGAGCTGTTCGCCCATCCCTAGTCTGTGTGTGTGGGTGCGTGTCTCTGTGTGTGTGGGTGTGTGTCTGTGTGTGTCTGTGTGTGTGTATCTGTGTGTGTCTGTGTGTGTGTCTGTGTGTGTGTGCGTGTGTGTGGATGTGTGTCTGTGTGTGTGGGTGTGTGTCTGTGTGTGGGTGTGTGGGTGTCTGTGTGTGTGTGCAACTTTTTATTTTCACTCACTTTTCTCAGAGATGGCGTGACCGATATTGAAATTATTTTTAAATCTTAGATAAAAGGCCTAGTTGCTTCATAAAACCCTATAAAATTTTATTGTAATCGGATTTCTAGTTTGCATGTTATTTATCAACATGTGAAAATCACGAAAGTTCATTATCTCAAAAAGTGCACAACCGATTTGAACACAGAATGCACTGCATACTAGATCAATGCTTGAAACACAGTGGAGCAGAAAATTGTAAATCTTACATCACTGCTTTTCAAGTGAAATAGCAGCTGAACTAAAAGAGTTAGATGCTTGGTGTCAAAGAACATCTTGTAAAGTAGACTTCAATGTTAAAATTAGGTCACAACAAAACCCATGTTTATCACACATTTTAGAGAGAAAATTTCAGTTTAGTTCTCAAAAAACGTTCGATTTTACATTTGTTCCTTTCTAAGTGCTTCTTTTCTCTCTAATTTGAAATTTTATCAGCTTTCCAACGAAACCAACAGAATGGAGCTAGCTATCATACTTCTTTTCTGAGCAAGATCGCGCCAAATGACCTATGTTCGAATATCGACCATTTTTGATTTGAATGAAACTTTGCACACGTATTTGGCTTAGCAAACTGAGCATTTTTCACAGATGGAGAGATTTCTTACACCCATGAGTTACATTCTAAAAGGGCGTATGCCTTTTGGCATGGGTTTTATTCGAAGCATTGTAGCCCAGAAACCGTTGGTTGTATAGAGAAACTGTCTGAGAATGAGTTGTAGGGAATTAAAAATGCACCATAAAAAATATACACTGTACAAAAAAAATTTTTTTGACCAAAAAAAATAAAAAAAAAACCTAAATTAATCCACCTAGCGGTCAGACCCAGCCTTTCTCATTCAAACTTTTATTTGTAAATATAGATTTACATGAACGCTTCAATCCAATGAATGTATATTCACGCTTTAGGTTCTAAAATATTGATGTTGTAATCTATACATATAAAAATGCAGTCCGGTCTGTCTGCCTGTCTGTCTGATTCAAATAGGCTCGAAAATTACCGAGTCGATCGACGTGAAAATTTGTTTAGGGATTTTTGGTGCCAATGAAGGTTCCTTTGATAGTTTGAGACCCCACCCTCTTCTGGAAGGGAGGGGTCCCATACAAATGAAACATAAATTTCTGCACAACTTAAGAACAAACCAAGCAAATTAAACAAATTTTTTTAAGAAACTTGACGTTAATACGCAACTTTTTAAAAAAAAGTCCAGGATGGAGAAATGAAAAATATTTTTTTTATAGTAGATTAATTTTTTTATAAAAATTCTAATTCAAACATTTTTCAAAAAAATTGTAGTCTGATGATTTTAAAAGATGCAGAGAGTCATCTTGAATCAAAAAGCTCTTGGTAGTAAACTTTCTTAAGGCATCGGTTTTCGAGTTATTTTAAATTTAGGCTCGAAAAATTATTGATATTTCGGAAAATACACGTTTTTCTTAATTTGTTCATGGTTCTCCAGCAAAAACCATACATTCATTGGAATGCTTGATCAAAAATATACAATTTATTCTTTGACAACAAAACGATTGGATAAATAACTCAAGCGCTGAACCTTAGCCTACCTACACGTTCCCCTTGCCGAATGTTTTATAAAAACCTAAATTAATCCACCTAGCGGTCAGACCCAGCCTTTCTCATTCAAACTTTTATTTGTAAAAATAGATTTACATGAACGCTTCAATCCAATAAATGTATGTCACTCTTTAGGTTCTAAAATATTGATGTTGTAATCTGTACATATAAAAATGTAGTCCGGTCTGTCTGTCTGTTTGATCCATATAGGCTCGAAAACTACCGAACCGATCGACGTGAAACTTTGTATGTAGGGGTTTTTGTCCCGATAAAGGTTCCTATGATAGTTTGAGACCCCTCCCTGTTCTGGAAAGGAGGGGTCCAATACAAATGAAACATAAATTTCTGCACAACTCAAGGACAAACCAAGCAAATGAAACCGAGTTTGGCATGTGGATGTTTTAAAGGGTAATAAATATGTCCATAATGGTTCGACGCCCCTCCCTCTTATGGAAGCACATGTTTCTGCACAAATTTCTGCACATCTCGCGAACTAATCAACTGAATGGAACCATATTTGGCAGGTGAATGTTTTTAGTGGTAACAAATATGTTCCATAATCGACCTCAGGCAACATTTTGGATATTGTTTTTGGCACATTTTGCTTGTGTAGGATAAGTACAACGATACACCGTGCCCCAGTGCTGAGTCGAGAAAATTTCCAGCTCAAAAAGACATCGCTAACCACAGAGCCACGGGGACCACAAGAAAGATACACAGGAGCTGAATTCGACCACAGATACCATTTTGAATTCTAATATGGCGACTTCCGGCTACGGAAAACCAGCGGCAAACGACCAAATACCACCCAATATGGGTATTTTCGGAATCGTAATGATGCACTGGAGCCACAAATCGACTTCAGACACCATTATGAATTGTAGGATGGCAACTTGTGGTTTCTGGAAAACAGCCAAAAATGGCCGATTTCCGTCTAACATGAGTATCTCCGGATCTAGAATGATACACAGCAGCTGAAATCGAAAATGATCAAATTACACCCAATATGGGTGTTTTTTTCAACCAGAATGACGCTAGAGGCCAGAAATTATATTAAATACCATTTTGAAATCCAAGATGGCGACTTCCGGTTTGTGAAAAACAGCCTAAAATAACCACATACCATCCAATATGAGTATCTCTGGAACCAGAATGATGCAATGAGCTAACAATTGACCTCAGGCACCATTTTGAATCGCTAAATGGCAACTTATAGGAAACAGTCGAAAATGACCAAATTATACTCAACATGGATATTTCCGTAATCGAGATGATGCATAGAAACCAAACATTGACCCTTGACACCATTTTGAATTTAAAGACGACCACTGTTAGTTTCTGGAAAACAACCAAAATAACTAAATACCTCATTCTGTGCCGAACACGCATCAGTATCGGACGTGTGATCGGTGATCGCCCCGATAGAATATAAAACAAAAGACGTGTGAACAAGTGTTGGCATTGTTTGCCTGGTCGAGTGAAATAAATCCGGGTTCAAGGTCGCGCCTTTGTGCAACTGTTTCGCATTGTGACTACCAGCTGGTGCGTAAGCCGATTTGGCTGCTGGCTGAATTGTGCTACAGCAGTGGACGAGACACAAAAGAGGAAAAAGAAGAAGCCATCAGTTGACAGTGAGTTGTATCGCTGTGTGGAGTGATCTCACACCTTGCTCGCTGCTGGTGGCTGTTTGGTGCTGCTGTATTGGTGCTGCTGGCTGTAACGGCTGCAACTTCGAACGATCGGACAACCAACCTTACTGGAAGGGAGAAGTAAAAAGGTACGTGCTCTTGTCGGTGCTAGTGCGCTAGACTTAGCGGGATGGATGTAGATCCCTCGCCTCCCGCGCCACCATCCCCGAACCCCTCTGACCCTGACCCTTCTGTTACCCCCTCCCCTGTTCATTCTTCAGTCCCCCCTCGCCCCAGGCTTTACCCAGACGGAGCCCAGGGCAGCTATACTGTCTATTTTCGGCCAAAGGCGGGAGCGAAATCGAAACAGTTGAACCTCTTGCAGATTTCTAAAGACCTGACGAGGGAGTACAAGGGCGTGACCGAAATTTCCAAGGTCCGGCCTAACAAGCTCCGTGTCGTGGTCAGTAACCTGAACGAGGCCAACGATATAGCTTGCTCTGAGCTCTTCACACGCGAGTATCGCGTTTACATACCCGCACGAGACGTGGAGATCGACGGTGTCATAACCGATTCGAGTCTGTCCGTCGAGTGTATACTGGAAAGTGCCAAAGGGTGCTTTAAAAACAAAACCTGTCCCGATGTAAAGGTGCTCGACTGCAAGCAATTGCGGTCAGCATCGATCATCGGTGGCAAAACAGTATACACCCCGTCAGACTCGTTTCGAGTTACGTTCGCCGGGTCAGCGCTACCAAGCCACGTCTCGATCCACCGGGTTCGTCTCCCTGTGCGATTATATGTGCCTCGCGTAATGAACTGCCTGAATTGTAAGCAGTTAGGCCACACCGCCGCCTACTGCTGCAATAAGGCACGTTGTGGCAAGTGTGGGGAGAATCATGCGGATGATTCCTGCAGTAAAAATGCTGAAAAATGCATTCACTGTGGGGAGAGTCAGCATGAGCTCTCGACATGTGCGGTGTACATGCAGCGCAGGGATAAAATAAAGAGGTCTCTCAAAGAGCGTTCGAAGCGTTCTTACGCTGAGATGCTGAAGAAGACCGTTACCACTTCTCCCATTACATCAAACCCTTATGATCTGTTGTCCTCTGATGAAACCGATTCTGACGATTCACCAGCGGGAACATCTTACGCCAATCCTGGGGAGTCTAGAAAGAGGAAAAATATTTCCTCTCCTAAACTTCCCAGAAAAGGTCCTAAGATTTCTCAAAATGAAATGAAAGTTACAAGCAAACCAAACAGTGCTGCGGAAAAACCGAAGCAAACTCCTCCTGGGCTTGCAAATTTAAAGTCCCAGAAGGAGTTCCCAGCACTGCCAGGAACATCTAAAACCCCAGTTGTTCCTTTTGCACATCCAGTTGATGAAACAAACTCTGGATTAGTGAAATTTTCTGACATTGTGGACTGGATTTTTGAAACTTTCAATGTACCCGATCAAATTAAAATTTTTCTTACAGCATTTCTCCCAACAGTTAGATCATTTTTGAAGCAGGGGCCCAATGGCCCCTCCTTGCAGCGATTGTATCCTTCGACGCCTAATTCAACTGCGTATATGAAGGATTCTATCTCTGTCTTACAGTGGAATTGTAGAAGTATTTTACCAAAAATTGATTCGTTTAAAGTTTTGATAAATAAAAACAAATGCGATGCATTTTCCCTTTGTGAAACTTGGCTTACTTCAAATATTGATCTCAACTTCCATGATTTTAATATTATTCGCCTTGATCGAGACACCCCATATGGAGGAGTACTTTTAGGGATTAAAAAGTGCTATTCTTTCTATCGTATTAACCTCCCCTCGATTCCAGGCATCGAAGTTGTCGCATGTCAAAAGACAATACAAGGTAAAGAGCTTTGTATTGCCTAAATATATATTTCTCCCAGAGCACAGGTTGGGCAACAGCTGCTCTTTGATTTAATAGAACTTCTTCCCCCGCCACGTTTGATTTTGGGAGACTTCAACTCTCATGGCGTGGCTTGGGGTTCCCCTTACAATGATAACCGCTCCTCTTTGATCTATAACCTTTGCGGTGACTTCGACATGACTATTTTAAACAACGGCGAAATGACACGTATCCCGAAACCTCCAGCGTCGCTACGGTTGGATTGCACATGGAAGGTAATCCTCGATCCTCACGGTAGCGACCATTTGCCTATTCTTATTTCAATTAATAACGGGTTAACTCGCATGCGACCAGTTGACATTCCGTATGACCTCACACGGAATATCGATTGGAAGTTATACGAGGAAATGATTTCAAAAGCGGTCGATTCGATTCAACATCACCCACCACTTGAAGAATACAACCTTCTCGCGGGCTTAATCCTCGACGCCGCGTTGCAAGCCCAAACGAAGAAATATCCCGGCGTAACGATTAAAGAACGGCCTCCCACTCCGTGGTGGGACCAAGAGTGCTCCGATGTCTACACGCAAAGATCCGACGCGTTTTTGGCCTACCAGAAGGGAGGTATACCTGGCGACTATTTACGGTATTCGGAGCTTGATACCAAGCTTAAAAGCTTGGCTAAAGCAAAGAAACGCGGATAACGGCGTCGGTTCGTGAACGAGACATCGAGGGAAACATCGATGAGCACTCTTTGGAACACAGCCCGAAGAATGCGGAATCGCGTAACGGTCAACGAAAGCGAGGAGTCTTCAAGTAGGTGGATATTTGATTTTGCCAGGAAAGTATGTCCGGACTCTGTTCCTGTGCAAAATATTGTTCGTGATGCGTCTCCGGGCCACGACGCGATAGAATCACCTTTTACGATGGCAGAATTTTCAGTTGCCCTCCTGTCCTGTAACAATAACGCGCCTGGGTTAGATAGAATCAAATTCAACTTGTTAAGGAATCTACCCGGCAATGCCAAGAGGCGCTTGTTGAACTTGTTCAACAAGTTCCTGAAGCAAAACATTGTACCGCAGGATTGGAGGCAAGTGAAGGTGATCGCCATCCAAAAACCAGGGAAACCAGCTTCTGATCACAACTCTTATAGGCCGATTGCAATGCTATCCTGTATCCGGAAATTGATGGAAAAAATGATACTCCGTCGTTAAGACCATTGGGTCGAATCAAATGGCCTACTATCGGATACTCAATTTGGCTTCCGCCGTGCCAAAGGGACGAATGATTGTCTTGCGCTGCTTTCAACAGATATTCAGCTGGCGTATGCTCGCAAAGAACAAATGGCGTCTGCGTTCTTGGACATTGAGGGGGCTTTTGATTCTGTTTCTATTGACATTCTTTCGGGCAAACTTCACCGACAAGGATTTTCTCCAATTTTAATCAATTTTTTGCACAATTTGTTGTCCGAAAAGCACATGCATTTTACGCACGGCGATTTGGCAACTTTTCGCATTAGCTACATGGGTCTTCCCCAGGGCTCATGCTTAAGCCCCCTTTTTTACAACTTTTATGTAAATGACATCGACGAATGTCTGGCAAATTCATGTACGATAAGACAACTTGCAGACGACAGTGTAATCTCTGTTACAGGAGCCAAAGCTGCCGATTTGCAAGGACCATTGCAAGATACCTTGGACAATTTGTCTGCTTGGGCTTTACAGCTAGGTATCGAATTCTCTCCGGAGAAGACTGAGATAGAAGTTTTTTCTAGGAAGCATGAACCTGCTCAGCTTCAAACACAATTAATGGGTAAAACGATTTCTCAGGTTTTGGTACACAAATATCTTGGTATCTCGTTCGACTCTAAAGGCACCTGGGGTTGTCACGTGAGGTATCTGATGAAAAAATGTCAACAAAGAGTGAATTTTCTTCGTACAATAACCGGACAATGGTGGGGAGCCCATCCAGGAGACCTTATAAGGCTTTACCAAACAACGATATTGTCTGTTATTGAAAACGGGTGTTTCTGCTTCCGCTCCGCAGCAAACACACATCTGATCAAACTGGAGCGAATACAATATCGTTGTTTGCGTATCGCCTTAGGTTGCATGCAGTCGACCCATACGATGAGTTTGGAGGTCCTAGCTGGAGTACTACCATTGAAAAACCGCTTCTGGAGCCTGTCTTCTCGTATTCTTATCAAATGTGAGGTCTTGAACCTTCCCGTGATTGAAAATTTTGAAAGGTTAATCGAACTTAATTCTCAAACCCGTTTTATGACATTGTATTTCCATCACATGTCCCAAAATATTAACCTTTCTTCGAATATTCCAAATCGTGTCGATTTATCAAATACTTCGCACGTCGCAGAATTGGCTGCAATTAAGTACACCCTAGGGATTATCGAAAAAATGCCCACGGACCATTATTTCATCTTTACGGACAGTCTCAGTTCCATTGAGGCTCTCCGATCGATGAAAGATGTTAAGCACTCTCCGTATTTCCTGGGGAAAATACGGGAACATCTGAGTGCTTTATCCGAAAAATCGTTCAAGATTACCTTAGCGTAGGTCCCTTCTCACTGCTCGATACCGGGCAATGAGAAAGCGGACTCTTTGGCTAAGGTGGGCGCAACAAACGGTGATATTTATGAAAGACCAATTGCTTTTAATGAATTTTGGTGACAACAAACGGTGATATTTATGAAAGACCAATTGCTTTTAATGAATTTTTCGCACTTGTACGTCAGAATACGATCATCAGTTGGCAAAATGCTTGGACCAGAGGGGAATTGGGAAGGTGGTTACATTCCATAATCCCCAAAGTATCTACGAACCCGTGGTTCAAGGGGTTGGATGTAGGTCGGGATTTCATTTGCGTGATGTCCCGGCTTATGTCCAATCACTATAGATTTGACGCGCATCTCCGTCGTGTTGGGCTCGGGGAAAGTGGTATCTGTGCCTGTGGTGAGGGTTATCACGACATAGAGCATGTGGTTTGGTCATGCCCTGTACACCGTGACGCCAGGTCTAAATTAATAGCTTCCCTGCAGGCCGAAAGTAGGCAGCCGGCTGTTCCTGTTCGTGATGTCTTGGCGAGCCGTGACCTATCCTACATGTCCCTTATATACGTTTTCCTGAAATCCATCCACGCCCCAGTTTAATCCTATTCCCTTCCGCCTACATCCAACCAAACGACAAGAACACGTTAAGACCCCGGATCCGGAAACGGTAACTAGACCCGCACGATACTCTCAAGGCCCGAGGGAGACAACCCAATATGCCAGTTCGTAATATCTTGGCCCAGCAGCGGAACGTATTCAATATGCTGCTTACCTATGGCGATGGAAAACCATCAAACAACAAATCAGTGCTTTTAATGCAAAACATTCTAGCTTTAAGTTAGATTTAGTTTCAGCTCGTAGTCGGCAGCGAGGATAAAAAATTTGCTTTTAGTTATTAAGATACTTTAGAAAGTAAGCTACCAGATATAATTGGCGCCGTTAAACATTAAATTGTATTTGTGCCGTGTCAAATAAATTATAGATGAAGAAAAAAGAAATACAATTTTTTGATATATCTTAGAATTTTGAAGACGATTTCGTTAGGATGTGTTGTATACTGTTTTAAAAAAGGAGCTCAAATTTATCGAATTCCTGAAAAACTGTCAAGCTTTCGTTTCGAAATGTATTAAAATTGATTTTTACGCAGTTTTTGGCTTGGTTTTTCACGTCTTTTTTTAATGCGAATTTCGGAATTTCCGTGGATTAACATGCGGATTTCCAGGAAAAGTCGCGTTTTACACCGATTGTTTCAAATAATGTTCTTTTCAAACTGCTTATTCAGAGTTTCGGTTGTATTTTTTTAACGGATTTTAGAGAATTTCTCAAATATTTAATTGCTCCCAAGTTTTATGAATTTCCAACACATTTACCATAAAAAAATAATTTTAACGGTTTCATGTGAATTTTTTCATTGGTCAATTTGGCATTTATCAAGATGGCTTGACAAAAAATTTATTTAATTCTTTTATCACCAATATTTAGTGGTTAATTTGTGAGTTCGAAATCCAATTTGTGGTAATTTGTGGTTAAGTGGTTTCCGAGAAATTTTCAAAAAACTGAGTCAAGCCATCTTGAAACATGATTTTGCTTCAAATGAATCGGACAACGATGATATATACATCAATTGAAAGCTTTTAATTTGTGGTCCACGAAAATGTAATTTTAAGGTCTTAACTACTAGTGTTTGTAAAGAAATTTTTGTTTTATTATTCACGTAGTTCTACGTTTGTTTACTTGTTGTTGACGCTGCTGGCCAATAGCGGCGTTGGCTGTTTGCGGTGTTTGTCACTGCTATACTGAACGTGCGTGTGGGGAATATGGTAAATATCGAGATTTGGGGAACTAAGCCAACACACTTGTTATTTCAGGTAGCCAATCAGGCGCAAAATGAATGTGTGTAAATTTGTTGGTAAAAAGGATACCGGTAACGAAAATGTACTTTCAAAGGAAAGCAATCCAAATTCGACGGATTATTTTTCAGAACCAGCAGCAGAGCCGGATTTACGATTGTGGGGGGTCCGGGGTCCAGTCTTGTGTGGGGGCCCCAGAATAAACTTTATCCATCTTTGAAAACCTAACAAAAGTTTGTCAGAAATTTTCAGAACATCTTTTTATAATGTGTCTTCGCTGAAAAATTATCAATTATAAAATCAACGCTCAACTCGCAAATTCACAATGCCATATTTGACAGCCTTGATTTTTTCATACGCTAAATATTTTTAATTAGTTTCATCTTCGAAAAAGACGGCTCCCCCAGTTGCGTTCGAAACCATTAGACTCAAATTAATACGCAATACAATTTTAGTTTAGCATGTATTTCGCAAGTTTGCTATTCAAATTTAAATTCTTCAAATGTAATTCAAAGGAAATATTCACTAGACTCTGAAACTACTTATAGAAAGCGGATTTTATTATTGGGGGTCAGACTTTCAAAATCCATTATTAATTGAGACAAGATTATTTTTTCTTGATTTGTGGTGGTCTCAAAATTTGGGACCCTTCTTAAATACGGCCCTGCGTCTGCAGGTCTGTAAAACCTGCACACGGACTCTGAAAATCTGCATTTTGCAAAGCACATCTGGTATCCCTGATTCGGACAAGTAAGCAACAGCAATGCATTAAAATAAACTTGTGGGTTATTTTCTTTCTCTGCTTTACCTTCCATGCGCGCTGGTTTGATTCAATTGGTGTATTAGAATGTGTCATTCCAAGAGAATCCGAGGTGAACTCTTATGGAGGTAGTTGTGATATTGGCGCTCGCGAAAAATATCACTGAAGGAAAGTTCAAATTTTCTTACTGAAAATCGAAATTTGAATCTCATTTTTGATAGAGAAAAAACCTTTCTCGATTTGTGGGGGCCCCTAAAATGTTGTGTGACCCCCCCCCCCCCCCTTAAATCCGGCACTGAGTATAGCAGTGAAAAACACCGCAAACAGCCAACGCTACAAGCGACCAGCAGCGTCAACAACAAATAAACAAACGTAGAACTATGTGAACAATAAAACACAAATTTACGTACAAACACTAGTAATTATTACCTTAAAATTACATTTTCGTGAACCACAAATTAAGAGCTTTCGATTGAGGTATATATCATCGTTGTCCGATTCATTTGAAGCAAAATCATGTTTCAAGATGGCTTGACTCAGTTTTTTGAAAATTTCTCGAGAACCACACAACCACAAATTACCACAAATTGGATTTCGAACTCACAAATTAACCACTAAATATTGGTGATAATAAAATTAAAGAAAATTATTTTGTCAAGCCATCTTGATATATGCGTCAATTTGAGGCTTTTCTTCCGGATCAATGTTCGCTTGAGAACAAATTTTGCATGAGAAGACAAAACTTCTAAGCTATAATTAAAACGATCGATGTTTAATTTTTTCCATACATTCCATTGGCATTCAAGAGCAGGTTGACAGAGAGTAAATGCAGAAGGAAGATTATCAACGATTTTTAAATAAAAAGGGCGCAAATTGTGCAGGTTTCCATGAAGGTACTCGCTAAAGTCGATAAACAGTTAAAGGAAGAAAAATTTTTGAAGGAGAAATATTTTTCATAGTTTTATTAACACCATTCTCGCAAGGATATATATAAACATGTAAAATTGACGTTTTTCACATATTTTTTAAAAATAAAGCACCGAGAAAATTTAAAACCTATCATCAGGAAAACCGGGAAAAAAGCAGGAAATCGAAAATTGATTTTGAGTGGTCACCCTGCATAAAAAAACTTTTACTTGAGACTATTCCATGTTTCTACAGAGGATGTTGTTCAGACTTTCCGAAAATATTTTTGATGACATTCAACTTATGTTTGAATGTTAGACCTGAATTCGAGTTGAGGGATTTTTCTACTTTTTCGATTGTTTCTACTTTTTCGAGTTTGGCGCTATACGTGAGTTACATATACTTAATCGTATTAATAACCTTTTTTCTAGCTAAAACCTATCTCGTCCTTTTGAATTATTTTCGAACAAGATATTTTGCAAATTTTAGTAAAACTTGCTATCGTTTGCAGCCCACGAAGATTATTAATTACTTATTGAATGTTCCGACAATATACGGGTTTACATGGTTATCCATCACTTTCCAAATCTCATCATTCAATTCTCACTTTTTATGTCTCACAGGAATTTAACTCGTCATAATCATACTCTTTTCAACGAGAGAAAATCGCGAGAGAAAAAATCAGTGCTACGGGCATTTTACATTTGTATATATGAATTTCCAAATTTTTTTGGTCAGCATCATTCCTTAACATGGCCGCAGTAAGTCAACTGTCCTGCGTTTGAAGCTGAATACAAACAAGTTATACATATCAGCATGACATTTTAAAGATGGTATTAATTTTATCATGTTGAATCATAAGTTTTTATAAGTTTTTTTTTCGGCGCGGATTTAGTTTTCACGGCGCGGATCCAAAAACCCGTGGCGCGGATTTTGCGGATTCAAAATTAAGGTTTCTGTAACAACCCTGTATCTGTAAGTTCGAGAGATGACTCGTTCGTATGACACTAGTTATGCTCAAATAAGTCATGTAATCTTTGAGATAATAGACTTTCGTTGTTTTATTAACAATTTAATACATAACGGTTGCTTAAGTTCGATTATAATCAAATTAAATGGGAACGTATAGGGCAGCCTAACTTTTAAACCACGTGTTCAATCATAATTCATCAGTTAACCTTAAACTAGCCCGCTTATCTGATAATAATATTGATCAAATCCGTTGTGTAGTTTCTGAGATAATGAAGTTTCGTGATTTTCACATTTCGGTTCATTACAGATGAAGTTACAGTTCGATTGCAGCAAAATTCAATAGGGTGTTATGAGGCAGCTAGACCTTTCATTTGACACTAATTTTGTGGAAATCGGATCAGCCATCACTGAGAAAAGTGAGTGAGTTCATAGTGAGTGAGTTTTCATAGCTGGATTTCACATTTTTAAACATAACAGGCAAAAATTGCAAAACAAATCAATAGGGTCTTATGGGGCAACTAGACCTTCCATTTGACACCGATTTTATGAAAATCGGTTCAGCCATCTCTGAGAAACATGAGTGAGATTAAGTAGTCTTCAAAACACGTTTCTTGTCATAACTTTTGAACCACAAGTTCAATCTTCATGAAATTCAAAAGTTAAGGGTATTTCAGGTAGCCCGTTCATTTGAAACCTATTTTGTTCAAATCGGTTGTGTAGTTTTTGAGATAATGATGTTTCATGATTTTTACATTTTGAAACATAACCTTCAAACTAAAAATCCGATTACAATAAAATTCAATAGGGTCTTATGGGGCAACAAGACCTTTCATTTGCAATTAATTTCATGAAAATCGGTCCAGCCATCTCTGAGAAAAGTGAGTGAGAATAAAAATCTGCACATACACACACACATACACACACACATACAGAAAATGCTCAGCTCGTCGAGCTGAGTCGAGTGATATATGCCATTCGGCCCTTTGGAGCACTTTTATACTTTCGGCTTTGCAAGTGATTGCTATACCTTTCTAGGAGAAAGGCAAAAACATTAAATTTCAATTTAAAAAAAATAAGAGTTGATTTTTTTTTATTTTTTTTTAAGAAACTTGACGTTAATACGCAACTTTTTAAAAAAAGTCCAGGATAGAGAAATGAAAAATATTTTTTTATGGTAGATTAATTTTTTTATAAAAATTCTAATTCAAACATTTTTCAAAATATTTGTATTCTGATGATTTTAATTCATTTTGAATCAAAAAGCTCTTGGTAGTAAACTTTCTAAAGACATCGGTTTTCGAGTTATTTTAAATTTAAGCTCGAAAAATTATTGATATTTCGGAAAATACACGTTTTTCTTAATTTGTCCATGGTTCTCCAGCAAAAACCATACATTCATTGGAATGCTTGATCAAAAATATACAATTTATTCTTTGACAACAAAACGATTAGATAAATAACTCAAGCGCTGAACCTTAGCCTACCTACACGTTCCCCTTGCCGAATGTTTTATAAAAACCTAAATTAATCCACCTAGCGGTCAGACCCAGCCTTTCTCATTCAAACTTTTATTTGTAAAAATAGATTTACATGAACGCTTCAATCCAATAAATGTATGTCACTCTTTAGGTTCTAAAATATTGATGTTGTAATCTATACATATAAAAATGTAGTCCGGTCTGTCTGTCTGTTTGATCCATATAGGCTCGAAAACTACCGAACCGATCGACGTGAAACTTTGTATGTAGGGGTTTTTGTCCCGATAAAGGTTCCTATGATAGTTTGAGACCCCTCCCTCTTCTGGAAAGGAGGGGTCCAATACAAATGAAACATAAATTTCTGCACAACTCAAGAACAAACCAAGCAAATGAAACCGAGTTTGGCATGTGGATGTTTTAAAGGGTAATAAATATGTCCATAATGGTTCGACGCCCCTCCCTCTTATGGAAGCACAAATTTCTGCACATCTCGCGAACTAATCAACTAAATGGAACCATATTTAGCAGGTGAATGTTTTTAGTGGTAACAAATATGTTCCATAATCGACCTCAGGCAACATTTTGGATATTGTTTTTGGCACATTTTGCTTGTGTAGGATAAGTACAACGATACACCGTGCCCCAGTACTGAGTCGAGAAAATTTCCAGCTCAAAAAGACATCGCTAACCACAGAGCCACGGGGACCACAAGAAAGATACACAGGAGCTGAATTCGACCACAGATACCATTTTGAATTCTAATATGGCGACTTCCGACTACGGAAAACCAGCAGCAAACGACCAAATACCACCCAATATGGGTATTTTCGGAATCGTAATGATGCACTGGAGCCACAAATCGACTTCAGACACCATTATGAATTGTAGGATGGCAACTTGTGGTTTCTGGAAAACAGCCAAAAATGGCCGATTTCCGTCTAACATGAGTATCTCCGGATCTAGAATGATACACAGCAGCTGAAATCGAAAATGATCAAATTACACCCAATATGGGTGTTTTTTCAACCAGAATGACGCTCAGAAGCCAGAAATTATATTAAATACCATTTTGAAATCCAAGATGGCGACTTCCGGTTTGTGAAAAACAGCCTAAAATAACCACATACCATCCAATATGAGTATCTCTGGAACCAGAATGATGCAATGAGCTAACAATTGACCTCAGGCACCATTTTGAATCGCTAAATGGCAACTTATAGGAAACAGTCGAAAATGACCAAATAATACTCAACATGGATATTTCCGTAATCGAGATGATGCATAGAAACCAAACATTGACCCTTGACACCATTTTGAATTTAAAGACGACCACTGTTAGTTTCTGGAAAACAACCAAAATAACTTAATACCTCCCAATATGGGTATTTCCGGTGTTAGATTGATGTCAGAAAATTTGCTGAAAATGACCGAATACCACCCAATATTAATATATTCAGAATTAGGGCGATGTACAGAAGCCAAACGTCGAGGATGTTGTCATTTCGATAAAACCAATAAAACCAATCAATTCAAACGATTTGCCATTTGACTTTGATCATATCCTATGGCCGATTCGTCGTGCATTTGCAGACTTTGAACACATCGCAAGGAATCAATGACTTTGGAACGTTCAAATAGTACAAAACCACATTCAAATTATGTTGAGGCCACATAAATATATCAATCAAAGCAGGTATAGTTTTAAATAGTCTTTGAATTTCTTTTCTTTCCATAACTTTTGAGCCACATATCAAATTGTTATGAAGTTTGTTATTTGTAAGTTTGAGAGATGACTCGTTCGTATGACACCAGTTATGTTCAAATAAGTCATGTGAAATAATAGACTTTCATTGTTTTATTAACAATTTAATACATAACGGTGGCTTAAGTTCAATTATAATCAAATGAAATGGAAACGTTTAGGGCAGCCAAACTTCGAAACCACGTGTTCAATCATAATTCATCAGTTAACTCTTAACTAGCCCGCTCATCTGATAATTATATTGATCAAATCGGTTGTGTAGTTTTTGAGATAATGAAGTTTCGTGATTTTCACATTTTGGTACTTTACAGACGAAGTTACAGTTCGATTACAGTAAAATTCAATAGGGTGTTACGAGGTAGCTAGACTTATTAATTGACACTAATTTTGTGGAAATCAGGTCAGCCATTTCTGAGAAAAGTGAGTGAGTTCAAGTAGTCTTTGGAATATGTTCCATTTCATAGCTGGATTTCACATTTTTAAACATAACAGGCAAAGTAATAGTCCGATTGCAAAACAAATCAATAGGGTCTTATGGGGCAACTAGACCTTCCATTTGACACTGGCTTTATGAAAATCGGTTCAGCCATCTCTAAGAAACATGAGTGAGATTAAGTAGTCTTCAAAACACGTCTTTCGTCAGTACTTTTGAACCACAAGTTCAATCTTTATGAAATTCAAAAGTTAAGGGTATTTCAGGTAGCCCGTTCATTTGAAAGCAAAATTGTTGAAATCGGTTGTGTAGTTTTCGAGATAATGATGTTTCATGATTTTTACATTTTGATACATAACCTCTAAACTAAAAATCCGATTACAATGAAATTTAATAGGGTCTTATGGGGCAACAAGACCTTTCATTTGCAATTAATTTCATGAAAATCGGTCCAGCCATCTCTGAGAAAAGTGAGTGAGAATAAAAATCTGCACATACACACACACACATACACACATACACACACACACACACACATACAGAAAATGCTCATTCGGCCTTTGGAGCACTTTTATACTTCCGGTTTTGCAAGTGATTGCTATACCTTTCTAGGAGAAAGGCAAAAATATGTTTGTCGTGCAACACTACCTACTTGTTTACTAATAATAACTGTTTGTAAAGTACGCAACCAATAACTACTGGGTTACCTATAATATCTGTTTTCGTATATAAATACGATTGCACTACTCCAGATGTGTTAGTAACAGTTTGCATTTTGTGAAGATGACTAAAGTGAAAATGGAATACACCAAGCCCAAATGCTGTAAATTCTTTCCTGATCATTGGTGCTCATCAAGCTTACGCAAATTAAACGAGAACGTTATTGCAAAATTAAAAATATTGAACAGTCAAGCTCATTTTAATACGTCTTTATCAATTTGTGATTCGTGTAGTTATTGGAATGATAGTCAAGCCACCATTCATCCCTTCGTTGTTTACTATTCAGAATCTGGAACACTTAAGAATATCAGCTTCATCATAATATCGGAAGTACTCCATCATGATATTGTTGCGGTTCAGGTGTTCATTGCCAAATTAATGAGTTTTTTGAAAACAACAATAGAGTTGAAAAAAGCGATATTCATGTCTGATGGAGCTGCCTCACAATATAAAAGTAGAAAAAACTTTGCCTGTCTTTGCAAGTTCAAAACAAAATATAACGTCGATGCAGAGTGGCATTTTTTTGCGACTTCTCATGGTGAAGGCCCATGCGATGCAATTGGTGGCATATCAAAACGAATGGCAGGAAATGCAAGTTTAGCTAAAGAACATGAACATCCCATTACAAGCGCAAAAGAATTGTATGATTGGTCTACTCAGAAAAGTAATAAAAATTCATCAAAAATGTCATTTAGTTGGGTATCATTTGAAGAATATGAACAAGGAGTAACAGAATGGAGCAATATTTTCAAAAAATCTATAATAATAGCTGCCACACAAAAGTATTACTCTTATGTTCTGATTTCAGAAAATAAGATACAAACGAAGCTGTTTTCAAAAGATGACGTATCATTTCCTTATGATGTATATAAAATATAAGGTGAAACTAGTTCTGTAAAGTATCTATGTCATAAAAAAATATGTTCCTAAGATAATAAAACTCGAAAATAAATATTTGATTCTTATGTATATTTATATCACTAAGAACATTTAACTCTTTTCTTGAGAACCGTTCGCCCAATCGTTTTGTTGTCAAAGAATGAATTGTATATTTTTGATCAAGCATTCCAATGAATGTATGGTTTTTGCTGGAGAACCATGGACAAATTAAGAAAAACGTGTATTTTCCGAAATATTAATAATTTTTCTAGCTTAAATTTAAAATAACTCGAAAACCGATGTCTTTAGAATGTTTACTACCAATAGCTTTTTGATTCAAAATGACTCTCTGCATCTTTAAAAATCATCAGAATACAAATATTTTGAAAAATGTTTGAATTAGAATTTTTATAAAAAAATTAATCTACCATAAAAAAATATTTTTCATTTCTCCATTCTGGACTTTTTTTAAAAGTTGCGTATTAACGTCAAGTTTCTTAAAAAAAAAATTTTAAAAAATCAACTCTTTTTTTTAATTGAAATTTCATGTTTATTTTTAATTTTTTTTTGGTAAAAAAATTTTTTTTTTGTACAGTGTATATTTTTTTATGATGCATTTTCGATTCGCTACAATTCATTCTCAGACAGTTTCTCTATACAACCAACGGTTTCTGGGCTACAATGCTTCGAATAAAATCTATGCCAAAAGGCATACGCCCTTTTAGAATGTAACTCATGGGTGTAAAAATCTCTTCATCTGTGAAAAATGCTCATTTTGCTAAGCCAAACACGTGTGCAAAGTTTCATCCAAATCAAAAATGGTCGATAAAATTTTCGCGTATTTCCAGGCGATTTGAAATGATTTTGCTCTAGAACTTTTTAAAGGCAAACAAAACCGAAAACTGAAAAAAGTGAATAACTCTGCAGTAGTTAAATTTTGGCCATATGCGTAGAAGGATATTTTTTATCAAATGGGGTCCTCTAGCACCCCTAAAAGGATTTTAATTCAGCTCCCTAAAACCCTGTGAAGTCTAGTCTATATATGAGTACAGTGATGTTTCGATTATACCACGATCGGAAAAAAAATTCGTGTCATATATTTGAAACATATTTATTTTATGTTATATTCAAGTATATGTGTTTCTGTATGTTCATATGAGTGTGAATGTTATGTTTTAAATATTCGGTATGGTTGTGCTGTTATTTACCAATAATTTGTTATTTAGAGTGGGAAATATAAACCCTGCAGAAATTATCAAGGCATATTTTTTTCTAATAAATTTTCATGTAAATCTTTTTAAAAATAATAAGTTCGTGTGAGAAAGGCTGGGTCTCACTGCTAGGTGGATTAATTGGGGTTTTATTCCACCATCACCAAATTTTGACATTCTTTTTTATCGTGTCAAAATGAGATTTTCAAGAAAAAGGTACTTATTGACATATATTATACATTGTGATAATTTGAAAAATTTGGCACAGAAATCTTTTTTTTTTTAATTATTTCTCTTATATAGAATGTTTCGCATAAGCCGTCGTGAGTCAACATGAAGAACTGATATCATAAAAAACCGTTTTATCAAAAAGGAACAACTGTTTGAAGTGGTGCAAGATTAGCAGTAAAAGTTGTCTCTGCTCAATCATGCAGCTCTCGGTTCTCTAAATCCTTAAATCAAACGTCTAATTCGGTTACGGTACGACATCACATTTCTAGTGATTGTTCTCTTATAGAAGATTCATTGTATGACAAATGTGGTACTTGATGTGTTATGCTCCAACCTGCAACACACCGCAGAAAAATCTAAACACGACGCAATGTAAAAATTTATATTAACTGTAGTCTCCTTGGTCTTCCGTCTTTGTTTGCTTTGATTCACTTTCGCAATATGGGATAACCGCTCCATTATTCATCTCAACAGCTAGCTGCACCTATATTCATCTTATTTCTTTCATTAGTCCAATTTACCGTCAATTTTGTACAAATTTTGAAAGTAAATCTATTTGCTTTTTGACATTGTCAAGTGGTTGAAAGTTTTACGTTAGAAATATAGTAAAGTTTGACGATAAATTGATCAAAAAGGCCTCATGAGATGATTATAGGTATTGAGATGAATAAAGGAGCGATTACCCTACCTGTTTTCAGGATTATTTAAATTTGTGCAATGTGCCGCATTTCCACACTCAAAGCGTTAGAATTCCCCCAGTATAGTGATCTATGAAATATCAGTTCGATACAAATTTCAATTTATGATTTGTGTACACACTACATGTCAATACAGAGTATCATTACCGTAACGTAAAATTAGTGGCGCTACTAGCTGCTATCCATGTAACCAGATTGCCTCTCTGGGTGATATAATAGCCATGCAGGATATATTCACATAGCACCCACATCTAAAATAAACGAAGTCTGGCAGTTTGGTGGCTTGATGCCGCAAACTCATTCCAGTTTACCGAGGTTTCAGTCGGGACGACCCGCATAAAATTAATTGGATTCTATTTCGCAATTAATCTCGTATGCTGGCACAGTTGTGCAACACCTCGCAGAATTACAACGCCTTGCTTTGGCGCCAAGTTGTGATTTATGATTTAGGAAATTAGTTGCTCTTGCGCGATAAAGAATACAATACGGTACAACTTCCAGTTTTCTTACGCCTCATACCTGGGGCTGACAGGTGTCTCTTGTTGCTCGTAGCAGGTATTTTATGACCAAGGCAAATTTGATCACTTCGAGTTGCTGTGTAAATTAATTAGCATCATAATCAGGTAGACATTTCCCATATGTTTCAACAAATAACATAGTAATAAAGTATCTAATACTTTCAACGACCAACTTTAGGTTGACAAAGAATTTCACTGGTTATTCTTTTCTAGAAAGCATGAGTCAATAAATAAATGATACGATTTGTTATTGCATGTAATAATAGAATTCAATAATATATGACGTAATGTGATATAATTTAATACAATAGGATATAATATGATATGGTGTCCGATCAACCGAATGTATCAGAACTAGAACATCTCTTACTAATTTGTTACAAACTGTTTTTATACACTTGTGTTTTGAAGGACGGGTCGTTGAAATAACTCAACTTTTTCTACTTGACTAAAATAATTGCGGAAATTCGAATATCAAGACAGAACTATTGATACTACACACAGGGTGGCGAACCAGGTACTTTTTGCTAAGGTACTCAAACAATCACATATTTCATATATAACTGACTCAAAGAACAATATTCCAATATAGGTTTTTAAACACCGACATACCGGTCTCAAAATTTTCACAAACATCCATTAATGAAAATGTGAATACTGGCCCTTAATTTGCCCTTTTCAAAGTAATAATTATTGGCAATGAACTTTAACTTTATATACGTTTTAAGAACATACGGAGACGTCAAAACCAAAGATCTCGAGATACTATGTAGAGGGCGCTGTGGAACCCCTACCGGGAACTTGAGAAACACAAAGATTCCATACGTTCGGTCAGAAGGACCACACGGAACCAGTTTTAATTTACGATTGATTATAAGTTTTCATAAGAACCTAATGCTAGCCCTAGAGTGTATTCCGCGAGAGACAACTACCTATCTCTGTTATCCTAATGACCTCTCCTCGGCCTTTCTCTATTTTAGTACACTACTTGTAGGCTTAGTCCTGCTTAATTATGCTCTCCAGAGCGTCTCCGGCATTCGCTCCGCTACTCTCGTTTTGTTTATAAAAAACCCGGTAACTTATCCTCGCGCCTACGGCGACCAGTTACACGGCGCATCCAGTACGGTGTTTATTCTAACTGCGCTTACGAGTAATTTTTTGCAGTTTTCATCACCCAAGCCAAGCGAAAGACTTGGCCACAAATGTAAGCAAGCTCTGACCTACTTTTATGAAACGGCTGATATCCGTGTCCTAGTGGTGTTTGCTAACTTCATGGAAAGAATCCGGTAGAAGACCGGCTTTTTTCCGGGTTCTAAGTATGCCACCTAATGTGACGGAACCCTGAAAGAAGGGCGGGGTGCCGTTACATACATACATACTTACATACTTTGAACGTTAGGTATTTTTAAAAATTTACAAAAGGAAATCAAACAAAAATTCACGCTCTTGCGAAATGGAAATTTCATGAGAGGAGTTGAACAACTAAACCATATTCCTAACCGAAAAGCTCTTGAGAAACCTTTATAGCCCATTATAGTTCTCAAAGATGGTGACCACATTTTTCTTATCAATGAGCAAGAACTTGCTCATCAGTTCGAGAGTGTTCATTTTTCAATTCAAACTTAGTGAGTCCTATTGAAAATGAAGTGTCACAAAAAATGATCAGATCACCTCTTAAGAATTTTGATTGGAAGAGGTACTGGAAACAAAATTGAATGAAATACGTTGTATTATCAAGAACTTCGAAACATGAAACCAAGCACCGGTGGATCATAAGGCTTTAAATCGTGTAGAATATCATTATTCTTGATGCTAATACAAATGACTTCACACAAACATTTCATAACAATTCAACTCGCAAAGCTTCACCTATTCATTAAATTATGTAGATATTAAATAAACTGTTTTACTACTCAAATTTGAAAACTTGATCATAAGTCGTCCATTCATACCTTTTTCTCATGGCAGATTGTTGAACCCGAAAGTGGTACGTTCTTGTACCATAGCACTGATGGATTGGAAGCAAATTGAAACATCATCGTTGAAAGCTGCCGTCACGATTCTTCACCGAATCGCTGTTGGATGCAAAATGCCAGCCATGCTATTCCAAGTAAGTGATTTTGCTAAAAGTGAACCAACTGCAACGTAGCAAAACTTGTCTATGACACTTATTAACACTTTTTATTTTGACCTAGATAAATTTTATCCAATTCAGTCCAAGCCTTGCTATTTTTCAAAGAAAAAAAAATAGTTGAGAAAATTCCAGTTGATTCATCTCTGCCATTATTTGATAATCATGTTTTTTTTTTAATTTTGTCCTTTTTATTGTGTTAAACATTCAAAAATTCAAAAATTGTTCACATACAACGATTTGCTCTCCAAATCAAGATAGTTTTGAGTCTTACCTTAATCTTTACACTTGACATATAAAAATTGTTATTCATGCACAAACAAATCAAACTCACATGTTTCTATGATTTTTCGCTTCGTAAGCAAATCTATGACTATCTATTTTACATTATTTAGTAGAACAAACATTTCGTCCCTTATTAAAATCTATCTATCTGAGATATTCAAAGTTTCTAAAGCAGCTAAGTTTCCTTTATATGCGGCCTTTTTGTTTCTACATACTGGAAATCATTTACAGACGGGGTTGCTGACTAGTAAATAATTTGCATATCAAATTAATTGTGGATTGTACCGTACTGATATGTTATACCATAATAGTTTTGTCGATTTATTTTTTTATAAAAGTATATTATTTTCCTAACATAGGGCGTTATTATGTAGTGAACGCTTAGTAAACCTTTTCGTTCTGATGCCATTATTCACTATTACCTAATTCATATTTAATTGAATATTTCTACCTCAACGAATAACGTAATGCAGTACATTAAAAATTTAAGAACTTGAAAATGTACACAATAATGCAGGTTGATTATTGATGATTATTTAGCGCAACTAATTACCCAATGCGATTTTTTTTCTATTTTACTAACTGTGAAATCATTTATAACATTCAACAACAACATTAACATATAAAATAAAGAGTCCTTTAAAAAGATAATATTTTATTCGCTTAAAGAGGAGATGCACGTCACGTTAGATAAGGCGTCATAAGGGGCCGTTCAATAATTACGTAAGCAAACAGGGGGAAAGAGGGGGTAGTGCAATTTTCTTAGGCTATCTTACAAGGAAGGGAGGGGGGTGAATTGATTATCTTACGTAAGAAAAACATTGTTTCATTCTGTGCCGAACACGCATCAGTACTGGACGTGTTTGGTGATCGGTCCGATAGAGTATAAAACAAAAGACGTGTGAACAAGTGTTGGCATTGTTTGCCTGGTCGAGTGAAATAAATCCGGGTTCAAGGTCGTTCCTTTGTGCAACTGTTTCGCATCGTGACTGCCAGCTGGTGCGTAAGCCGATTTGGCTGCTGGCTGGATTGTGCTACAGCAGTGGACGAGACACAAACGAGGAAAAAGAAGAAGCCATCAGTGTCAGCGAGTCGTATCGCTGTGTGGAGTGATCTCACACCTGGCTCGCTGCTGGTGGCTGTTTGGTGCTGCTGTATTAGTGCTGCTGGCTGTAACGGCTGCTACTTCGAACGATCGGACAACCAACCTTACTGGAAGGGAGAAATAAAAAGGTACGTGTTCTTGTCAGCGCTAGTGCGCTAAACATAGCGCGATGGATGTAGATCCCTCGCCTCCCGCGCCACCATCCCCGAACCCCTCTGACCCTGACCCTTCTGTTACCCCCTCCCCTGTTCATTCTTCAGTCCCCCCTCGCCCCAGGCTTTACCCAGACGGAGCCCAGGGCAGCTATACTGTTTATTTTCGGCCAAAGGCAGGACCGAAATCGAAAAAGTTGAACCTCTTGCAGATTTCTAAAGACCTGACGAAGGAGTACAAGGGCGTGACCGAAATTTCCAAGGTCCGGCCTAACAAGCTCCGTGTCGTGGTCGGTAACCTGAAAGAGGCCAACGATATAGCTTGCTCTGAGCTCTTCACACGCGAGTATCGCGTTTACATACCCGCACGAGACGTGGAGATCGACGGTGTCATAACCGATTCGAGTCTGTCCGTCGAGTGTATACTGCAAAGTGCCAAAGGGTGCTTTAAGAACAAAACGTGTCCCGAAGTAAAGGTGCTCGACTGCAAGCAATTGCGGTCAGCATCGATCATCGGTGGCAAAACAGTATACACTCCGTCAGACTCGTTTCGAGTTACGTTCGCCGGGTCTGCACTACCAAGCCACGTCTCGATCCACCGGGTTCGTCTCCCTGTGAGGCTCTACGTGCCCCGCGTCATGAACTGCCTGAATTGCAAGCAGTTAGGCCATACAGCCGCCTACTGCTGCAATAAGGCACGTTGTGGCAAGTGTGGGGAGTCTCATGCGGAAGATTCTTGCAGTGTTAACGCTGAAAAGTGTATTCACTGCGGAGAAAATCTGCATGAGCTCTCGACATGTGCGGTGTACATGCAGCGCAGGGATAAAATAAAACGGTCTCTCAAAGAGCGTTCAAAGCGTTCCTACGCTGACATGCTGAAGAAGACCGTTACCACTTCTCCCGTTACTTCGAACCCCTTCGATCTGTTGCCCTCTGAGGAAACCGATTCTGACGATTCACCAGCGGGAGCATCTTACGCCAATCCTGGGGAGTCTAGAAAGAGGAAAAGTGTTTCCTCTCCTAAACTTCCCAGAAAAGGTCCTAAGATTTCTCAAAGTGAAATGAAGGTTACAAACAAACCAAACAGTGCTGCGGAAAAACCGAAGCAAACTCCTCCTGGGCTGGCAAATTTAAAGTCCCAGAAGGAGTTCCCAGCACTGCCAGGAACATCTAAAACCCCAGTTGCTCCTTTTACACTCCCAGTTGATGAAACAAACTCTGGATTAGTGAAATTTTCTGACATTGTGGACTGGATTTTTGAAACTTTCAATGTACCCGATCCAATTAAAATTTTTCTTACAGCATTCCTCCCAACAGTTAGATCATTTTTGAAGCAGTTGACTGCCCAATGGCCTCTCCTTGCAGCGATTGTATCCTTCGATGCCTAATTCAACTGCGTATATGAAGGATTCTATCTCTGTCTTACAGTGGAATTGTAGAAGTATTTTACCAAAAATTGATTCGTTTAAAGTTTTGATAAATAAAAACAAATGCGATGCATTTTCCCTTTGTGAAACTTGGCTTACTTCAAATATTGATCTCAACTTCCATGATTTTAATATTATTCGCCTTGATCGAGACACCCCATATGGAGGAGTACTTTTAGGGATTAAAAAGTGCTATTCTTTCTATCGTATTAACCTCCCCTCGATTCCAGGCATCGAAGTTGTCGCATGTCAAATGACAATACAAGGTAAAGAGCTTTGTATTGCCTCAATATATATTCCCCCCAGAGCACAGGTTGGGCAACGGCTGCTCTTTGATTTAATAGAACTTCTTCCCTCGCCACGTTTGATTTTGGGAGACTTCAACTCTCATGGCGTGGCTTGGGGTTCCCCATACAATGATAACCGCTCCTCTTTAATCTATAACCTTTGCGATGACTTCGACATGACTATTTTAAACAACGGTGAAATGACACGTATCCCGAAACCTCCAGCGCGCCCAAGCGCTTTGGATCTATCCTTATGTTCGACGTCGCTACGGTTGGATTGCACATGGAAGGTAATCCTCGATCCTCACGGTAGCGACCATCTGCCTATTCTTATTTCAATTACTAACGGGTCAACTCGCATGCGACCAATTGACATTCCGTATGACCTCACACGAAATGTCGATTGGAAGTTATACGAGGAAATGATTTCAAAAGCGGTCGAGTCGATTCAACATCATTCACCACTTGAAGAATACAACCTCCTCGCGGGCTTGATTCTCGACGCCGCGTTGCAAGCCCAAACGAAGAAATATCCCGGCGTAACGATCAAAGAACGGCCTCCCACTCCGTGGTGGGACCAAGAGTGCTCCGATGTCTACACGCAAAGATCCGACGCGTTTAAGGCCTACCAGACGGGAGGTATACCTGGCGACTATTTACGGTATTCGGAGCTTGATACCAAGCTTAAAAGCTTGGCTAAAGCAAAGAAACGTGGATATTGGCGTCGGTTCGTGAACGAGACGTCGAGGGAGACATCGATGAGCACTCTTTGGAACACAGCCCGAAGAATGCGGAATCGCGTAACGGTCAACGAAAGCGAGGAGTCTTCAAGTAGGTGGATATTTGATTTTGCCAGGAAAGTATGTCCGGACTCTGTTCCTGAGCAAAATATTGTTCGCGATGCGTCTCCGGGCCACGACGCGATAGAATCACCTTTTACGATGGCAGAACTTTCAGTTGCCCTCCTGTCCTGTAACAATAACGCGCCTGGATTAGATAGAATCAAATTCAACTTGTTGAAGAATCTACCCGGCAATGCCAAGAGGCGCTTGTTGAACTTGTTCAATAAGTTCCTGGAGCAAAACATTGTACCGCAGGATTGGAGGCAAGTGAAGGTGATCGCCATCCAAAAACCAGGGAAACCAGCTTCTAATCACAACTCTTATAGGCCGATTGCAATGCTATCCTGTATCCGGAAATTGATGGAAAAAATGATACTCCGTCGTTTAGACCATTGGGTCGAATCAAATGGTCTACTATCAGAAACTCAATTTGGCTTCCGCCGTGCCAAAGGGACGAATGATTGTCTTGCGTTGCTTTCAACAGATATTCAGCTGGCGTATGCTCGTAAAGAACAAATGGCGTCTGCGTTCTTGGACATTAAGGGGGCTTTTGATTCCGTTTCTATTGACATTCTTTCGGGTAAACTTCACCGACAAGGATTTTCTCCAATTTTGAACAATTTTTTGCACAACTTGTTGTCCGAAAAGCACATGCATTTTACGCATGGCGATTTGGCAACTTTTCGCATTAGCTACATGGGTCTTCCCCAGGGCTCATGTTTAAGCCCCCTTCTTTACAACTTTTATGTAAATGACATCGACGAATGTCTGGCAAATTCATGCACGATAAGACAACTTGCAGACGACAGTGTAATCTCTGTTACAGGAGCCAAAGCTGCCGATTTGCAAGGACCATTGCAAGATACCTTGGACAATTTGTCTGCTTGGGCTTTACAGCTAGGTATCGAATTCTCTCCGGAGAAGACTGAGATAGTAGTTTTTTCTAGGAAGCATGAACCTGCTCAGCTTCAAACACAATTAATGGGTAAAACGATTTCTCAGGTTTTGGTACACAAATATCTTGGTGTCTGGTTCGACTCTAAAGGCACCTGGGGTTGTCACGTGAGGTATCTGATGAAAAAATGTCAACAAAGAGTGAATTTTCTTCGTACAATAACCGGACAATGGTGGGGAGCCCATCCAGGAGACCTTATAAGGCTTTACCAAACAACGATATTGTCTGTTATTGAATACGGGTGTTTCTGCTTCCGCTCCGCAGCAAACACACATTTGATCAAACTGGAGCGAATACAATATCGTTGTTTGCGTATCGCCTTAGGTTGCATGCAGTCGACCCATACGATGAGTTTGGAGGTTTTAGCTGGAGTACTACCATTGAAAACCCGCTTCTGGAGCCTGTCTTCTCGTATTCTAATCAAATGTGAGGTCTTGAACCGTCCCGTGATTGAAAATTTTGAAAGGTTAATCGAACTTAATTCTCAAACCCGTTTTATGACATTGTATTTCAATCACATGTCCCAAAATATTAACCCTTCTTCGAATATTCCAAATCGTGTCGACTTATCAAATACTTCTGATTCTACTGTGTTTTTCGATACATCCATGATAGAAGAAACTCGTGGAATCCCGGATCATTTACGCGTGCAGCAGATCCCTAAAATTTTTTCCAATAAATATCGAAACATCAACTGCGACAATATGTACTACACTGACGGATCACTTCTTGATGGGTCCACTGGCTTCGGTATCTTCAATAACAATTTAACCGTCTCCCATAAGCTCGATAATCCTGCTTCTGTTTACGTCGCAGAATTA
Organism: Wyeomyia smithii; assembly: GCF_029784165.1. Classification (NCBI taxonomy): domain Eukaryota; kingdom Metazoa; phylum Arthropoda; class Insecta; order Diptera; family Culicidae; genus Wyeomyia; species Wyeomyia smithii. The sequence continues at coordinate 84,593,598 of NC_073694.1, forward strand.
GCTGCAATTCAGTACACCCTAGGGATTATCGAAAAAATGCCCACGGACCATTATTTCATCTTTACGGACAGTCTCAGTTCCATTGAGGCTCTCCGATCGATGAAAGATGTTAAGCACTCTCCGTATTTCCTGGGGAAAATACGGGAACATCTGAGTGCTTTATCCGAAAAATCTACTCAGATTACCTTAGCGTGGGTCCCTTCTCACTGCTCGATACCGGGTAATGAGAAAGCGGACTCTTTGGCTAAGGTGGGCGCAACAAACGGTGATATTTATGAAAGACCAATTGCCTTTAATGAATTTTTCGCACTTGTACGTCAGAATACGATCATCAGTTGGCAAAATGCTTGGACCAGAGGGGAATTGGGAAGGTGGTTACATTCCATAATCCCCAAAGTATCGACGAACCCGTGGTTCAAGGGGTTGGATGTAGGTCGGGATTTCATTTGCGTGATGTCCCGGCTTATGTCCAATCACTATAGATTTGACGCGCTCCTCCGTCGTGTTGGGCTCGGGGAAAGTGGTATCTGTGCCTGTGGTGAAGGTTATCACGACATAGAGCATGTGGTTTGGTCATGCCCTGTACACCGTGACGCCAGGTCTAAATTAATAGCTTCCCTGCAGGCCGAGGGTAGACAGCCGGCTGTTCCTGTTCGTGATGTCTTGGCGAGCCGTGACCTATCCTACATGTCCCTTATATACGTTTTCCTGAAATCCATCCACGCCCCAGTCTAGTCCCGTTCCCCTCCGTCTACACCCAACAAAACGACAAGAACACGTTTGAACCTTAAGCACAAAACCAGCAACCAGACCCCGCACAACAGAACCAGGACCCAAGGACTACGAGCCTCTGTCCCAACTCACGACATCGTGGCTCAGCAGAACGAATCCATACATGCCATTCGACGATTATCAGACGACCATTGAACAACAAAACACTGATTGGAAATCCCATGCTAGTTTTAAGTTAGACTTAATTTCAGCTCGTAGTCGGCAGCGAGGATAAAAAATTTGCTTTAGTTTTTAAGTCATCAGATATAATTGGCGCCGTTAAACATTAAATTGTATTTGTGCCGTGTCAAATAAATGTTATGTGAAGAAAAAAAAAAAAAAAAAAACATTGTTAATGCAGCGTTCAAATTACCATTTTAATGAAAGTTTGAACGGTAAAATTCATAAAAAGAAAATTACGGAAGGACGATTAACTCGAATTAAGGACATAAGAGGAAACGAAGTATTGTTATTGTTTCAGGATAAAACTAAAATAAAAATCTATAAATGCTGACAGTAAGATCTTACTAGAAGGAAGGGCTGGTATCAAAAAATCTTACGATGTCTTACAAGGGAGGGAGGGGTAATTATTGAACGGCCCCTAACAAAAATACGTCACGCTAAAAATCTAAATCCCCCTCCCCGTATGTAACAATGAGTAACATTTAATATGCTCTTCTAAAATAACGTAACGCTAAATAAATTACCAATCTTGAGTCTTACGAAAATATGTGTTTTAAATAAAAACTGAAGTAAATAAAAAATAAATAAAATACCCAAATTAATCCACCAGGCGGTCAGACCCTACCTTTCTCATTTGAACTTATTATTTGTTAAAATAGATTTACAGGAACACTTCAAATTTCAGAAAAAAACTCTAAATAAAAAATTTTTGTTAGTCAACAGGGAAACTATACCGAACATTTAAAACATAACATTCAAAAACATATGAACATACATTAACACATGCAAATAACATGAAACAAATATGATTCAAATATATAGAGCGAACTTTTTTTTTATCGTGGTATAATCGAAACGTCACTGTACTCATATTTAGGTTGGACTCAATTGTATATCATTCGATTAAATATCATTTTAGATTCGATTATTTATAGAAGGGTATTGTTTTCTATTTCAAATATGACTTTCTTTTCACAACTTTTGAACCACGTGTTCAATTATTATAATTCATCAGTTAACCCTTAACTAGTCCGTTCATCTGCTATCAATATTGTTCAAATCGGTTATGTATTCTCTGAGACAAAGAAGTTTCGTGATTTTCACATTTTGATACATTACAGACGGAGTTACAGCCCGATTACAGTAAAATTCAATAGGGTGTCATGAGGCAGCTAGACCTTTCATTTGACACGAATTTTGTGGAAATCGGTTCAGCCATCTCTGAGAAAAGTGAATGCGTTTAAGTTGTCTTCGGAATATGTTTCTTTTTTAAGCTGAATTTAACATTTTTTAACATAACAGGCAAAGTAAAAGTCCGATTACAAAAAAAATCGATAGGGTTTTATGGGGCAACTAGACCTTCCATATGACACTGATTTTATGAAAATCTGTTCGGTCATCTCTGAGAAACATGAGAGAGACTAAATAGTCTACAAAACACGTTTCTTTCCATATCTTTTGAACCACATGTCCAATTTTTATAAAACTCGAAAGTTAAGGGTTTTTAGGTAGCCCGTTCATTTGAAACCAATTTTGTTTGAATCGGTTTTGTAATTTTTGAGATAATGATCTTTCGTGCGTTTCAAATTTTGATAAATAACATACGAACTAAATTTCCGATTACAATAAAATTTAATAGGGTTTTATGGGGCAACTAGACCTTACATTTAAGAATAATTTTATGAGAATCGGTCCAGCCATTTCAGGGAAAATCGAGTGAGATTGAAAAGTTGCACATACACACACAAACACACCAACACATACGCGCACTCACATACACACACATACACACACTTACACACACACACACACACAGAAAATGCTGGCCCTTTGAAGCCCTTTTATACCTTCGGTTTTGCCAGTGATTGCTGTCATATACTACTCGATTCAGTTTGACGAACAGAGCATTTTCTGTATGTATGTATGTGTTTATGTGTGTGTGTGTGTCAGTGCCACATTTTTTCCCACTCACTTTTCTCAGAGATAGCTGGACCGATTTTCATGAAATTGATTGCTATTCATTGTAATCGAATTTTTAGTTTAGAGGTTAAAAAAGTTAAAAAAAGGTGAAAATCACGAAACATCAATATCTCAGAAACCACAGAACCGATTTCAATAAAACTGGTGTCAAATGAACGGACTGTCTCCAAAACCCTTAACTCATAAATTTCGTAATGATTAAACATATGATTCAAAAGTTATGTAAAGAAAAGAAGAAAAGTTATCCATCCAAACAAGTGTCAAATGAAAGGTCTTTTTTTTTTCTTGTTTGGGCTTCCTCACTGCGACCAGAATCGTAGATCTATTGTGAGATATGCCCGGGTGTCTGCTGTATCCCGCACTTCTGTTAATAGCAATACCTCTATTGAGAAGTGTTCATCAGTGCTTGTGTGTAATGTGCTACTCTTTCTTACACGCTTACTGTTCTACTATATGGATACTCGTTCAACTTGCCAAATATCACCAATTATAATTCCCTAGAGAAGTTTCGTCGTACGTCCTTCTGGCCAGTTTTATTGATAAGAGGGACTTATTTTTTGTTAAGAGGAAGTCACGCAAAGGTATTTGTAGATTTCAGCGTAAAGGAAGGGTAACTGGTGGGGAGCCTGAGAATTAGCCCATGCTTAAGTCCTTTTTGACATCGGATGGCCTGGTTCTACTAACATTCGAACCCACGACCATCCGCTTGACAAAGCGGACCCTGTAACCTTGCGGCTACGCAGCTGAAAGGTCTAGTTGCCCCATAGGTTGCTATTGAATTTGATTGTAATCGGATTATAACTTTGTCCGTTATTAAAAAAACATGTGAAATCACGTTATAAAAAGAAAAATATAACAAAGACTGCTTAGAATCTTTCACATTAATTAGATATGGCTGAACCGATTTTCACGAATGAAAGGTTAGTGGCCTCATAGGATGCTATTGTATTTCATTATCATCGTACTTTTAGTTTGGGCACTGTGTTTCAAAATGTGAAAATAACGAAACTTCATTATCTCCAATTTTTTTAAAACTGGTGTCAAATGAAAAGACTGCCTTGAAAATTCTTAACTAATGATTTTTATAATGATTAAACGTGTGGTTCAAAAGTTTTTAATAGAAACGTGCTGCGGAGGATGTTAAAGCTCACTCACCGATTTTCACAAAATAAGTATTGCATGGAAGGTCTAGTTGCCCCAAAAGACCCTATTGAATTTTATTGTAATCGGACTGTAACTTTGTCCGTTATGTATGAAAATGTGAAATCACGTTTTGAAAGGAAACATATTCCAAAGACTGCTTAAACTCATTGATTTTTCTTAGAGATGGTTGGATCGATTTTCACAAAATTAGTGTCAAATGAAAAGTCCAGCTACCCCATAATACATTATTTAAATAAACTGTGAGGCATCGTAAACAAATAACGTAAGGCTAAAAACCTAGAATTTAGGCCCCCTCCCCCCTATGTAACGATACGTAACGTTCGATATGACTCCCCTCCACCCAAAATTACGTAACGCTGGACAACCTGCCCCCCTTCAAATGTGCAATTTTGAGCAAACATCACAGTTAAGTCACGGTCTCAATTACACCCCTCCCCCCTATGTAACAATAAGTAACGCAGACTCAACCCCTCTCCCCCCTTTATGCGTTACGTAATTTGTGTACGACGCCTAATCAGACTGTAACTTTGTCTGTTTTGTACCGAAATGTGAAAATCTCAAAACTTCATTACCACAGAAACTACAAAACCGATCAGAACAAAATTGGAATCGAATGAACGGGCTACCTTAAAACCCCTTAACCAATAAATGATTGGACATGTGGTTTAAAAGTTTTGGAAAGTAATTTACTCCAAAGACTTTTTAAACTCACTAATTTTTTCGGAGATGGCTGGATTGATTTCGACGTTCTCAGAGTCAAATGAAAGGTCTAGTTGTCCCAAAGGTTCTTAACTATTATTTTATAGTCAGACTTTTACTTCAAACATTGAAATGCAATGCATTGTGTATCAAATTGCAAAAATAACGGAAGTCTCTTATCTCAAAGATAACATGAATTATTCGAACAAAACAGTTGGAGCTGCTCTTTTAGACATAGAAAAAGCATTCGATAGTGTTTGGCATAAAGGTTTGATTGCGAAATTGCAAACTTTTAATTTTCCAATTTTCCTAATCAAAATTTTGAAAAATTATCTTACTGATCGAACCCTGCAGGTTGATTATCAGAATTCAAAATCTGATAGATTTTCTGTCAGAGCAGGTGTGCCTCAAGTTTCAGTCTTGGGTCCAGTCCTGTACAACATATTCACTTCAGATCTTCCTGATTTGCCTCCAGGATGCACAAAGTCATTGTTCTGCGATGACACAAGCATTTCCGTAAAAGGAAAAAGTCTTCGTGTCATATGCAGTCGATTGCAGAAAAGTTTAGATATTTTTTCTTCCTACTTGCAAAAGTGGAAAATCTCTCCCAATGCTTCTAAAACTCAAATGATAATTTTTCCACATAAGACTAGGGCTTCTTTCCTCAAGCCAAACAATAATCACGTTGTCAAGATGAATGGGGTTATTTTAAGTTGGTCTGACAAGGTTAAGTACTTGGGACTAATTTACGATAAAAAACTTATTTTCAAAGAGCACATTGAGAGTGTACAAGCCAAATGCATCAAATATACGAGATGTTTATATCCACTCATCAACAGAAATTCTAAGCTTTGTTTAATAAACAAACTTTCGATTTACAAACAAATTTTAAGACCAGCAATGCTATATGCTGTACCGATCTGGTCAAGTTGCTGTTCAACAAGGAAGAAAACGCTCCAAAGGATTCAGAATAAAATTCTGAAAATGATTTTGAAGCGTCCTTCTTGGTTTGGTACACTTGAATTACATAGACTTACTGGTGTTGAACCATTCGAAGCTATGTCAAATAAAATTATTAACAATTTTCGACAAAAATCGTTGCAATCCTCAATTGCTACGATAAGCTCTCTTCATAGCCAATAAGTTAGCAATTAAGTTAGTTGTAAGTTTACTTCCCCTTTTCTGACAAGTAGGTTTAAATCCCTACGAGTGATAAGTCCTAATTGCGAAAGCAAACAAATCCTAACAATTAGAATTACAAATTTCTAACAGTGTTGAGAAATCATCATTTGTGATTGGACACACATACTCATTATTTACTAATACTAGCTGATACCCGGCACGCGTTGCTGCGCCATTAAGTTAACGACGACAACCGCATATCTCTCAAATGTACATAATTTCAAACAAATATCAACATTACCATGTTATATCTATAAGGCTGTATGTATTCTGCCCAAAAGTATGTATTCCTGAATCATGTTTCTCCAATGTTCTAATTTCTATTAAAACTCTAACGAATACATTCGGGTAAATAGCAATAGTCAAAAATGTTAGAAACATGACGGAATGTTCTGTTACTAAGTTTATTATTTTGGCTAGGAATAACTAAAGTATTGTCCTAATCTTCAACCAAACGTAAACGTAAGCAAATAGAAATTTGTTATTTCGGTTCAAAATAATTTGAAAAGTGTATGTATTTTACAAATGAAAAGGGTATCCATTCATTTTGATAACTTCCTCAACATCATGCTATTTGTTACATTGCTCGCATTATTGCATTCGAGCATGATCGCTAAGAATAAGTTCAAAGAAAACTTCTCACTCCAAAAACTAATATAATAACTCTCTAAAAATTGTGTAGTGTCCCTGAGAAGATTTAAAATTACATCTGGGGTCGATTTCCGGCCTCTGGGTATCATTTGGGTTTCAAAAACAACCATATTGGGTGGTTTTCGCTCATTTTCGGAAAGCGGATATCGCCATTTTGGATTTTAAAATGGCGCCTGGATCTGATTTCTGATCTGTAGGTTTCATAGCGATTCCGGAATGATCATTTTTGGCTGTTTACCAACAACTCGATATTGCAATTTTACCAACTCGATGTTGCAATTTATGTTGCCACTTCGCAATGAAAATGTTGTCAGGGGTCAATTTTTGGCCTATGTGCATCATTTCGATTACGAAAATATCAATTTTAGGTAGTATTTGGTGACATCTGGAAACCGGAAGTCATTATCTTAATTTTTAAAACAGCGTCTTGAGTTGATTTCAGGTCTTTATTTTTTTTCGGAAACCGGAAGTCGTCTGTGTATCGTCTATGCAGTCAATTTTCGGCCGCTGGCTATTATTTTGATTCCAAAAATACCGGGTGTCGCCATTGTATTTCTTAATAGCGGCTGGATTTGATTTCCGGTCTCGGCATCATCTTGGTTCTCGAATAACTATTTTGGCTGTTTTCCGGCAACCGGCAATTGGCCTATATGCATCTTATCGATTACGAAAACTCCCATATTGGGTGATATTTGGTCATTTTCGAAACCAAAGGTCGCCATTTTGGATTTCCAAATGCTATCTAGAGTTGATTTTAGGTCTCTGGGCATTATCTCGATTCCACCCATATTAGGTGGTATTTAGTCATATTGGGCTTGTTTTCTGGAAACCGGAAATCGTCATCCTGAGTTTCAAATCGAGTCGATTTTCGGCCTTTGAATATCATTTTGGTTCCAAAAATAACCATAATCACCCATTTGATCATTTTCTGGAATCGGAAGTCGCCGTATTGGATTTAGAAATGTCGTCTGGATTTGATCTCCGGTCTTGGTGCTATTCTGGTTCAAGAAATATTTATATTGGTTGGCCTTGGGCCATTTTAGAATGTTTTCCAGAAACCGGAGAACGTCATCTTGACATCTCAGGTTGATTTCCGGTCTCTAGTTATAACCTCGGATTCAGAACTACCCGCAAAAAACCGCAAAACAGGGACAAGAAAGAGCATTTCCCGTGCTCTGCACAAAATTAAAGCATCACAAATCGACTTGTTGATCTATTTTACATAAAAAAATCTATATTCCAGGTTATTGGCACCAATTACTCGCCGCTAGACTGGCAGCCTGAAATATAGAATTTCTCATGTAAAATTGGTCATTAAATCGATTGGTGATGGTTTTATTTTGTGCAGGGGAAATAATCTATTTTGCCTTTTTTCACCCTATATTTGCGTATTTTTGGAAATATAGACCTTTTCCCGTGGCCTGTACAGGAATATCACAAATCGGTTAATTGCCCAATTTTACAAAAAAGGCTATATTTCAGGCCAGCCTAGCGGCTTCTAATAAGTGGGCATTTTGGTTCATTTTTTCCCAGTGTTCAATGTCATGATTACACTTTTTAGCCTTAAAAACTCTCACAGTTAAATTGAAATGATGATAGGAATAAATTGAAATGATGATAGGATTGATGATTTAGCTGCTCCACTATGATACAAAAAATCAACATCACAGCATTTACCCTTTATTTGAGAACCCAAGCATACAAAATGATACGATGATCGTGTATGATTAAGGACTATACAAATAACAAATTCGCTATTGCTACCCTCCTCCCTGACCACGCTGATAAGAAAATAAAATTGAAATCAATTGAAACAAATACGCTGCTATATGACTCATATGTACCGAATTATATGATATTCGATGAGGCGGTTTCAAAATTAATAAAGATTGACAACATTCATCCACTTCCTTCCCCTTCTCTTAACTACGTCACTGGAATATTGCAAAGCCTTAAATGACAGAGTAATGTAAATACCACGCATCATACTCAAAAACGCCTGTATATAAATTTTCATGATTAATTTCTCAATATTTTGCATTTAGTGCAGCTCGATATACCTCTCCCCCCTTGACTACGCCACTGAGAACAAACAGAAAAATCAATGTCATTAACACTTTCTTGAGAATTCATTTATACATATTGACACGGTAATCAAGTAAGGTTTTAATGAGTTTACAAATAACAAATTGCCCCCCGCCCCCTTTTCACGCTTATGAAATACATTAAATTCGAAGTCGTTGGAATATACCACCAACTATAGCTTCCAAACACTGAATTTAAAGATGATCGGCTCAGCGGTTATAGGGTGACGTCATCACCCCCCCTCTTACTACGCGAATGAAATACAGAAAACTCTCAAATGACACAGCAACACCACAAAAATACGCTTCAAACCAAAAAATGTCTAGATTTCAAGTTGCACGGTTATCGTAGAAAACTTTTGCATGTTTAGAGTTTAAATTGACTCCTCCTTGCCTACGCTTATGAGATAGAGCAAAACTAATATTTTAGAGTTACTCCCTGTACTCCAAAACCCTTATGTAAACATTTTCACGGTAATCGGTTCAGTAGTTTTTGAGTCCATAGGGAACAGACAGACATTCGCATTCAGAGATATAGATACACCCTACTCCTTACTACGCCACTGAGATACAGGAAAATCAATGTTATAGAAACATACTTCAGAACTTACTCATACAAATTGGAACGGTGATCAATTTATGTGTTTAGGTGTTTTCAAATAACAAACATTAGCTCCCCCTCCCTTGCCACGCTTATGGAATGGGTAAAATTGAAAGTCATGAAATATATCAGCTACTATTGACATTGTTACCCCCTCCCCCCCTCTTATCCTTACAACGCCTTTGAGATACAAAAAGGTCGTCGGACAGTAACGACGCAAGAATACATCTCAGACTCAAAAACATCTGTATATAAGTTTGCATGGTTATCGTGGAAGAAGTTTTCTCGTTCATGAAACACAAATTCACCCCTCCTTGCCTACGCTTATGAGATATAGCAAAACTAATATTTTAGGATTACTCCCCGTGCTCGAAAACCCCTATGTACAAATTTTCACGGTAATCGGTTCAGTAGTTTTTGAGTCTATAGGTTACAGACAGACAGACAGACAGACATTCGCATTTATAGATATAGATTTATCATAAATACTTAAGCTACTAACAAATCCCCCCTTTAAAAAAATTGAAATGATTGGTTCTATCAAAATGACAACATCCTCGACTCTTGGCTTCTGTACATCGCTTTAATTCTGAATATATTCATATTGGTTGAAACCGGAAGTCGCCAACCTAGAATCCAAAGTGGTCTGTGGTCGATTTCAGCCATTTTTGGCTGTTTTCCAGAAACCAGAAGTTGCCATCCTACAATTCATAATGGTGTCTGAGGTCATTTTTGGCTTCTTGCAACATTCTGGCTCCGGAAATACTCATATTGGGTGGTATTTGATCACTTTGGGCTGTTTTTCAGAAACAGAAAGTCATCATTTTGGACTTTGAAATTGCCTGTGAAATCAATTTTTGTCATCTGGGCGTAATTCTGGTTTCAAAAGCATTCACATTGAATGGTATTTGGTCATTTCCGGCTGTTTGCCTGACACCGGAAGTCACCATCCACCATCCAGAAATTTGTGCAGAAACATGTGCTAGCAGAAGAGGGAGGGGCGTCGAACCATTATGGACCTCTAGAAACATTCACATGCTAAATTTGATTCCATTTACTCGTTTAGTTCTTGAGTTGTGCAGAAATTCATGTTTCAGTTGTATGGAACCCCTCCCTTCCAGAAGAGGGAGGGGTCTCAAACTATCATAGGAACCTTTATCGGCACCAGAAACCCCTACATACAAATTTTCACGTCGATCGGTTCGGTAGTTTTCGAACCTATATGGATCAGACAGACAGACCAGCTTGCATTTTTATATGTATAGATTACAACATCAATATTTTAGAACCTAAAGAGTGAATATACATTTGTTGGATTGAAGCGTTCATGAAAATCTATTTTTACAAATAAAAGTTTGAATGAGAAAGGCTAAGTCTGACCGCTAGGTGGATTAATTTAGGTTTTTTTTTTCATTTTGTCGACCATAGTAATATTCGGTAACAACATTGAACCAACTATTAGAACCATCTCCTTGGAAGCGATTTGTGCATCGAATCCAACATCAACATCAAGACGGATAACGGCAATGCAAAATTATACAGCTCGCCCGTTTTGATGTTGACAGTTTCCTTAACGGTGAGCGCTTTGTCATTTCTCTAATATAAATATGCGAGAGAACCCGGTAGCTGGCTGTCTAGCACAAGATCTCGAAGCAACGCTGTCATTCGGACGAAAATGTGTGATAGGGATCGGCATGAGAATACTCATACATGTGTGGCAGTATAATCAAAAGCCGCATGTGAATAGCATAGACTAAAAGAGTGCGAGATTAGAAACACTACACACTACACTAAACACTACAAGCGCAAACAGCATCTTCAACTATAAGCGATTGAGGATGTATTTTATGTATAGAAAAAATAGTTCTAGTCAAGCTACTCAGTAATCCGGGAGATACAGTTTTTAAAAAAGATTTTCTTCAAAGAATCAGAGTTTAACGAAACTCATCCAAGATTAGAGATGGCAACATATTCTACTCAATTTAAAAATTTTAAAAACCCTTTATTATAAATCCGAAGAAAATCAAACTCAGCACGAGAAGCAAATCCAAACATGTTCAACCGCCCACAGGTCAATATGCCTTTAAAAACCTTTCTGCTGTTCATTGAATTCCTCATCTGATAATCGCATCAATTCAACCTTTTTCGAACAGTCTATTTTACTATCGTTCACATTTTTCTTTACCGCTGCTACCATTTCCCCTTATCTTTTCATTTTAGGCGTCACTGTTCCGAATATTTCAGCGCGTATTTAACTCCCCCAAGGATGCTCACCAACTTGAACTGCGACGACTCGGCGTTTATATCGTTCAGAAGTTTACCACCCTGGCTGCTAGTAATCCGAAAATCTACGCCGAGCTGCTCTTCTACAAATCGATTAAGGAAGCAAACGCTATCGAAATGGGATATGAGGATATCTACGGGAACAATCTGTACGTTACATGTTTTCTCCCTTACTTACCTGATCTTTCAATGCATTCAGTTTTGATTACTTTTTGTGGAGATACGCAGATGTTTTCATATTTAAAATTCATGCTTACAACTATTATCATCATCTTAATTATTGTTCGATAATCGAAATTCGACACCTATTTTCTACACTTGTATGCTCTTACATGCAATAGTTCAGCTTTTTAGCTACCCTAACTAAAGAAGGTATTAGACAAAGCAAATATTTGCGTTTTTTGGTACGAATTTTATTTTTCGCAAATAAAAATCGTACCAAAAATAGCAAATATTTGCTTCATCTAATATCTGCTTAACTCATTGCTAAAACTAAACCAAACATGAACCTTAACGCTTTATTTTTCGATTTCATTCAAAACAGTGGCACTGGTGGGGGTTGTTTGAAGGGTGCCTGGAGCGAAGAACAAGAAGAAGAGCTCCGACAATTGTACTTGGAGAATCAAGCAAACCCGGCCACCGATCAAGGTAAGATGCTTTGTATTTATTTTTATAATACAACTGTAAACAAAAAAAAAAAAGATTTGCAAAATCCTATTTATTTGAAATTTGCACATTATAACTTTCTAATTTTTCTCATGCGTCGTAACTGCCGACCCTTTCGCATATTTAAATTTTAAGCTCGTCAATGCTGGATGCAAATGCTGCATTTTTTGTTCTTGTAAATTTTTCGTCGGTATGTTTGCCGACACTATTGTGCTCACTATCTATACCCAAAAACTGAAACTAAAACCCAAATAATAAGCGATCCGTCGAGCAAGGTTTTGATGCCACCAGGTCTTTCCTTTCAGGTTATCTCATAGGATATTTTTCTCAGGTTGAACTTCGACCAGTGAGCAATTTCGATGTGGGACTACGTTTCTGTTTTCTATACTGGTATGCATTCTGTAAAATTGGAAATGAAACTGACAAATGTTGCGTCAGATTCCAAACGATAATAACAGCATAACCACATGATGGATAACAATAACCAATATGTTGTTGGATAGATAAAATGTTGAACAATTTTATAATACGCTAGTTATCATTGCTTTTTCATTGCAAAGCGGTAAAAATCGATAAAAAGTGTCAAGGACAAATTTACGCGAACAATGACCCAATCACATACGAGCATTCCTAGCACAGACGACATGAATACCCGATCAGAAGAGCATAACTAAAAAATTACAAAATTCTATCAACGTGAGATACAAATAACACGGTGCCCCCCTGGACCATTATTATAAAAAATAACAGGAGAGTTGTGTGCAAAGCCACGACCGCAAGGATGAAGTAGAATAATCTAGTAAATAAACGTTGACTAATCAGATCAATCGAATTTTGCGCTTCAACAAGGATTGACCATTTTCAATAATATAGTAAGTTGCTTGTCATGGTTAAGGCTTGACAATTTTTAAATTTTGAGATGAAGTTTTTTGGATGTCGTGCTCATGACTGAAGGAAAAGATAATTCAGAACCTTCTGAGACACGGAAATAAAGTAAAATTTATTACTTTTACAAATTTAAAAATGTAAATTAACTCAAGAGAAAACATTAACGCTTTAATCATCAGGTTTTTATTTCATCCTGAAAAGGACAATTTGTTGTTCAATTTCGTATCGGATAAGATACCGATTACATCTTTGCGTTATCACTGACAGTGCGAACAATGTATTCGTTGTGATAAAGTAAACAGTGAAATGCTGATATAACACTCAAAACTAGACGGCTCACGTGTTGTCAAAATGAGTCAACTTTTCATTGAATGCATTTACTAGTGCCCACTATCGCACAGGGACTGCATTTCACTAAAGTGCCTAACTGCATCAGTCGCTATCGATGCTGGACTCCGCTGTAACTAGTGCGCTATTCATTGCTACGCCATAGCTGTGGCCGCTTTCCGCCATCGCTGGTATCCACTGCACTGCTACACTGAAAGAAATCGACACGACATTATAAAGTGTTTTGCACTTGAATTCGCCCTACTGTTCAAAACATATAGAATTCATATGCGAAACACTTCAGAATTATTTATCGTGCAACACCTCATTTTCAAAAGGAAAACACTTTCAATTCTCGTGTTATGACATATAGACATAAAGTTTTGATTTTGAATCTCAAATGAATGTTCATCGAGCTTCGAATGATTTTAATTCGATTTTGAAATAAAAACAGTTTTACATGGAAATGATTACATATAATGTAACCTTTGTTTTATTTATAAAGTTTAAATTTTACTATAATAATTAATCACCAAAGATAAACTTTCTTTCTTTGTTGAAGAAGCCTGTAAAGCAAACAAAGAATTTGATTAATTTAATTTCATTTATCAATATTTAAGTAAACAAATACTTGCCTCTAGCGTAAAGATGCTTTCATCAGAATCTCTGTGATCTTGAGCTAGAAGAACGGAATAAGATCAAAATTCGATTCTTTTCCATGACATAAACTACTTACCTTGCAAAAATTTACAGATGTAGTCCGGAAAATCGTCAAACTTCTAAGCCGCACGACCCTCGCTGTCTCTTCTGTCACCATTTTCCTACTTTTCAGCACAAACGGCACTTCATTTGACATATAAAAACGAAACAAATCAACCGAAAGTGTTTCGCACATGATAATCACTGTGATGAAACAGTGGGGCAGATTCAAGTGCAATTCACTTGAAAGGGATGTTGGAATCATACGTAAATGAAGTGCGGCTCATGGATGTAAGTTGATGTGTGCGACAACTTGAAATGAAAGTGAAAAATGATTGAATTCGATAAAAAAAATTCTTCGAAGAACAATGCGGAGTCATTTTCATATCCAATTGATGAAACACTTGGATGGAGCGTGCGCAGTTTTTTCAGTGTAGTGCTGCTGCTAAGGAAGGACGACTGCTGTTGTCGCTGTCTAGAATTATGAGCGGCTTCGGCTGAAACAGGCTCTTATATAGGCCAAATAGCATGCTTCAAATTGCAAGGTATATAATTCTGTCGACCGTGCTTGGGAAGCAATCATATAACGACCAATCAGAGGTCGAATTTTTCGTTATGACAAGGCTTGACTATTCTTAATAGTACAATGGTGAAAATAATAAAATTACAATTATCTTCTTTTGGGAAGAATCTTAAAAGATTTTCCAACCTATTGCTGCAAAAACGAAGGAAATCCATCGAATACTAACCGATTAATACATTTGAAATTGGACGTATTTTTCACTTTTTTCGGTTTCAGATTTTCATTTCACATCCCTATGTAGCCGAACTTCCTGAGAGAAGTATTCTACTTCAAAATTGTCCATCAAATCCAAGTATACGGGTCAATTCTTGAGGTCATTTTACACCTCTGGTAAAATTCAAAAAAAATCCACCGACCGGATCTCGAGAAATCTCGATTTTAGGGTGTTAGTAAATAAATTTCAAAATAATCCGTATTCGATTCATGCAATATCATCGAAATTCTTCCAAAAACTTGCCCAAATCATTTTATACCATAATATATTTGTTGGTGTTGTTACAATTATGATAATTCACCACTGACTTAACACCCCAAACTGACTTAAGTATGTTATTTGTATCGCTTAGTAGCTCTAGTTCAAATTAAATGTTACTCTCATTGTGTTTTATTACAAATTCACACACAAACGCTCACAAACACACATAAATATTCACACACTTATACATATAAACACAAATTTTGAAAATTATGTATTATATTTTCTCTATTAGAAAGACAAGCTCTGCTGAATGTTGGGCTTCTACTACTTTATCAAATTTTTAATAATTAGTGCGATTTCCAGGTTCTGGAAAGTGAAAGAACAGTGTATAATAAATGGTTCTCTTTTTGTCTCGAGCATGGGTTCAAAGAGACAATTTCTGATTTTGCCAGCAGCTGAGAAAAGCTACAACTTTCGTTCTCTTTAAGATACCACATCACTAACCCAAGATAGTCTGCGTCAATTTCACTCCTCGTTTTAGAGACATTACCCTCTTCGTTTTCAAATAGTGCGAAAAAGTTCACGTTTTCAAAAAAGTTAAAGGGTATGTGCGTGAGTGCACAAACGTAGGCTTGACGTGGGACTATTGTGGGTGTAAAGATTTATTTCTGCCATAGCCATAGTATATAACACACACCAAACGTACAGATACCAAACACAATAATTCATGAACACTTCACAAAAAAACACATACACCTGTCATAAACCATAGCATACAAACTAATAGGAAAAATAATTAACTTGTTGCCTTTAAAAGTATTCTGTCATGATTAAATTTACATCGGATGAATGCATTTTTGCACACACATACACGTTATACACACACACACGCTATATACACACACCAGTCACAAGCACACGCTCCTCAGACACACCCACGCTACTTACACACACATACACACACACCACTTACATACACGCGTCAATTACATACACACGCCACTTACACACATACACGCACACACGCCGCTCACACATACACACACACACACATTCACACACACGTTACTCACACACACACACATTCACACACACACATTCATACACACACTCACACACACTTACACACGCTAACGCTATTCACACACACATACACACGCTAACGCTACTCACACACACATACACTCGCTAACGCTACTCACACACATATACACACGCTAACGCTACTCACACACACACACATACACACACATACACACGCTAACGCTACTCACAAACACACATACACACGCTGACGATACTCACAAACACACATGCACACGCTAACACTACTCACACACACATACACACGCTAACGCTACTCACACACACATACACACGCTAACGCTACTCACACATACACAGGCTAACACTATTCACACACACACACACACTATTCACACACACACACACACACACACGCACACACACAGAGAGACACACACACACAGACACACACACACACACACACACACACAGACACACACAGACACACGCAGACACACACACACACACAGACACACACACACAGACACACACACACATATACACATACATACACACGCTAACGCTACTCAGACACACACATTTGGTATACGACTATACCTACACAAATTACTATCGGCAGCATCCAAACGGCTTCCAAGTCTTCCAATGGTCCCTAACGAAATGTCCTTTTATAGTGTCACTCAGTGTGGGGAACTTGGGTGATTGGGGGAAGAACCAATCACGTGGAAGCATCTCTGCTTTCTTCCTTCGTCGTTTACGTTGGGTGATGAATGCGATGCCAATTGGCTGGCTTTGCTAGCCAATGACTGAATGCATGAAATCATTTCGTCTATGTTTTTGAAGTCTGCGTTAGGGAAATATACCAATCGTATGAAAAATGTATGTGGATATTCGACCTTCAAACTTTCCTGCAATTTTCACGGAGTAATAAGAAAATGGTAACTGAAATTATCATGTTATACAAATCTTGTATGTTTTAGCTTTCCAATGGTATATTAACTATTGAAACCGAAACAGTTGTTTGAGCGCTATTAGCATCTAAAATCTTCCATTCCGCCAACGCTCAATCCAGTTTTCCCAGAATGTACCTTAGTATAGTGAAGAAAAACGTAGTCCCAGGTCAAAACTGAATTCTGGTATTTGTTATATATCGATGTGTTACCGCCATAATGATCACTCATTATTAAAGTTTTAACAAAAACTTGCATTTTAAATGATTTGAAATTTATGCATCGATTTCTCGTCCAAATAAGATTTTCTTTCCAGGGCTAAGTAAGTACCCTGTACCAGAGTTCTGCAGAGACACTGGAAGAGGTCTTGGCCATCATAATGAACAAGTTTCCGAGCCTGTTCATTTCAACGTGATTTGGCAACTGAACAAAACTCCAGATTTACAACGATCGCTAATTAAGTGCCTTGATTGAGTATAATAGGAATCACATGTGTTAGCCTATACTGCCTTTCTTGCGCATGGTTGACGTAAAAGCCAAAATGTCCAAAATTGATTGGTTGATTGATTCGACTTTCTTGTTCTAAAATAAATACAATAACACACACTAAAAGAAACTTTTTTGTTCTGAAACATTCGAGAAATATTAAAAATGCGTAACTACCAATTGGTTTTACTCCGTGCGAAATGCAATTGTTTTAAAAAATCGTATTATTCGATACACAAGCTAGGAAAAGGAGGCTAAATTCACTCATTGTATATATATTTTTTAAATCACTCTTTCTTTTTAGGAAAATATAATACATAATTTTCAAAATTTGTGTGTAATACATATGGGTCATTCCATACGGAGTGTACATGCCACTTGGACACGACATTTTGTTCAAAGTTGGGGGAATTATTCATCTGCTGTCTCTTTGGAAAAATCCCAATTTTCGTGTCGATTGGAATACCCCCCGCTCTCTAGGACCCCCCTCTTTATTGCAAAGTCGCGCAATTTTTGTCAAAAATCTCTTTTTTCTTTTTCTTACAATTCATAGACGTAAGATGTCCGAAAAATACTGATAGATGATTTTTGAAGAAAATAAACCAAGGAATCCAGAAAAAATATAAGTTTTGACCACAATTCACATTTTTCGGCAAATGCAGCCATTTTTATTTTAAATTTGATGATTTCATCGTGTTCCTTGGAAAATTTTACATAAGAAAAAACTATCATCCCGAGGTAATATGAGCCAATCTCGAGATATAACATTTTTACGAAAAAAGTTGTAAACTTCGTAATTATTTTATTTTATAATTTATAGACGTGAGCCACCCGAAAAATAGTGATAGGTGAATTTTTGAGAAAATAAATCGAGGAATCCAGAATAATTATTATTTTTGCCCGGAAGTGATTATTTTTGTATTTTCAAATTAAATTTGCATTTTTCGACCAATGCAGCTAATTTCATTTTAAATTTGATGACGTGTTTCTCGAAAAATTTTACGTAAGAAACACTTACCATCCCGTGGTAATATGAGCCAATCTTGAGATATAACATTTATTACGAAAAATTAAATACGAAATTCAGAACTATTTTCGTAAAAATGCTATATCTCGAGATTGGCTCATATTACCAAGGGGTAATAAGTGTTTCTTACGTGAAATTTTCCAAGACAGACGATGAAACCATCAAATTTAAAATAAAATTAGCTGTATTTGCCGAAAAATGCAAATTTAGTTTTCGAATACAAAAATAATCTTTCTGGCAACACTTCCGGTCAAAAATAATAATTTTTCTGGATTCCTTGGTTTATTTTCTTCGAAATTCACCTATAACTATTTTCCGGTTGTCTTATGTCTATAAATTGTAAAAAACTTAATTACGAAGTTTACAACTTTTTTCGTAAAAATGTTATATCTCGAGATTGGCTCATATTACCTCGGAATGATAGTTGTTTCTTATGTGAAATTTTCCAAGGAACACGATGAAATCATCAAATTTAAAATAAAAATGGCTGCATTTGCCGAAAAATGTAAATTTAGTTTTCAAATACAAAAATAATTCATCTGGCAACACTTCCGGTCAAAATTTATATTTTTTCTGGATTCCTTGGTTTATTTTCTATAGCAACACCAACTAGTATAATTTAACATAAAATGCTTTAAGCAAGTTTTTGAATGAATTTCGATGATATTGCATGACTTGAATACGGATTATTTTGAAATTTATTAACTAACACCCTAAAATCGAGATTTCTCGAGATCCGGTCGGTAGATTTTTTAAAAATTTTAACCAGAGGTGTAAAATGACCTCAAGAATTGACCCTCATATTTGGATTTGATGAACAATTTTTTTTATAATAAAAGTCCAGCGGGGCACCGTGAATAACATATTTTGGTACAATTTTATATTTTTCCATATAATTTTGATAACAAAATTGAATCTGAATGAGTTATAATAACAAAACCTTAAATGAAGTAGTTCTTAAACAAGTCTAACTAATTTTTCGTTTTTATCAAAACCTGTTGTTTCTAACAATGTTTGTCATTATATTGTTCTATATACTATCTTATTTTGTTAGAAAGCTGATACATTAGTAACAAATTTTGATATGTGTTTGATACTAGTAGAATCATTTCTGTTATAATTTCTGTTATTTTAACACCTAACGGGACCAAATTGAAAACACAGCCTGTAAGGTTTTTCCCGTAACAAAATAATAACTTCTGTTACATTTTTGTTTTTTATTTCTGATCGGGTATACAACAACCGTTCCCTATGATATTCTCTGTATCAATATCAAAAAAAATTGACAGAGTCTCCCCGTCCCAATAGGTCAATTTATGTTGGCTTCCATGAACCTAGACTAATTGATGTCTCGAAGGTTGTTCGAAAAGTTTGAAACAACCCCTTTTCATGAACAACTTCTAAACCTGCTATTACAGCGTAATAGAAACTGATGTCTTGAAAGAAAACATGCTGATAAAAGCAACAGTACCGTAGAGTATATGTGGAGCAGAGCGTCGCACAGTGGAGCGACTTCATAAAAAGGCTGGCCAAGCAAAAAAAGTTTCGATAAATGCGACAGAATCATGCTATTTACATAACTTTGGGGTGCTGAACACGAATCTGCCATCCATTTTTCATTTGGGGCCGTCCATGAAACACGTAATCCAATTTTTAGTGATTTTTTGTCACTTTCCCCCTTAATTTTCGGGGGCTGTCTCGGACACTTTCTACCTTGATTTTTAATATTTTTTTGTTAACTTTCAAAACAATCTGAATTCATCCTGGCTGCTACTTGGACATCGGAGTATCATATAAGCGTGTTAGTAGTGTGCGTTGATGCGATTTCGATTGATTTATTTGAATTTTTCAAAATTGCTTTTTTGTCCGAATGTGCCCCGTGTGTGGGGTAGTTTAGGACAGTCCTGGGGCACTTTCGGATAGTGTTGAAAAACTTTTCTAAAATAAATGCATATTTTGTGTTTTTCAACTATTTCTTCCATATGGCAGAGACTGAGATCAGATGCTTCACAAACCTGAAAATCATCCTTTTATTTCAAATTTAATTCATAAAATGGTCGGTGTTAAGTCAGACCGGACCAAGTCGCAAAATTGAAAAAAAAACGAGTTAACGATAGTATTGGATAAAGATTTTCTCAAGCTACATCACACAACAATCAGATTTTATTCATCTCTAAAACAGCAGAAATAACAGCATGATTTTTGTCTGCATGACCAATGAAAAGCGATTACAGTGTTCAGTCAGAATGGACCAAGTGTTTATTTTCAAGGAGACTGCCTTCGGTCAGCTATTGATAAAAGCGAACGAACGGAAGAATTTTCAAGCGTTTTTCCAGATTTCTTTGTATCAGAGAACTCTTTCACTCACCCCCCATCGGAATCTGTAAAGTTTCACGCACTGCCGTGGTTTTGGGTGTGCTTTGGACCGTTTATTGCTGTCACTAACATGACCTGATATCATGCCTTATAGTGTGCAGACAAAGTGAACCATGTGTTAAGCAGAAAAAAGTTGAAATTATCGGAATTTACAGTATCGGTTTGAAGTCAACATAAATGAATTTCAACACTATCAGGCAACTTATCGGACTGCTTCATTGCCCGTTAGTCGAAAAAGTATACTTTACCAGTAAATGAGGAAAATGTACATGGTCCACTCTGATTGAACACGTAAATGAGAAACGTTAGTCATTTGTGTGGGTGACACAACATTCCACAATTTCCAAACGTGACAGAAATTCCAGAACCAAAACACGAGGAAACCATCCAGTCCATCATCAATTCTACGGCAATTTTGGCCAAAGTTGTAGGTTAAAAACTTTTTGACTGTTCGACGATCAATGGACTAAAGTTATTTGTTCAATTGTTCAGTCATAATGGACCAAGTCATTAATGATTCTTCTTTGATTCAATCAGAGTGGACCAAGTACATTTAATCAGTTACAAACCTGTTCTTTTTGAGCTCACGGCACTCCTTTTTTTCAATTGTCACATTGCATGATACAGTTAGAAGGTTACTCCAACTTATAACATCAAAACTGCGCATAAATATTGAAAACTTCAAAATTCCCAGAGCAACAAACTTCAAACTCGTTTTTCTCGAAATGATCAAAATGTCACTTGGTCCGGTCTGACTTAACACCGACCAAATAAAAACCGAGCAAACTGACTATGGGGGAAAGGATACAAGAACTGTCCCATTTTCTTAAAAATATTTGATTGGTTTAAAGTGCAATCGCATTTGTGACTGTCAAGCAACAGCAAATTGGTTCCCTTACGCTGCTTCCTGGAACCTTATTCAAGTGTTCCAGAACATTGAGAAACAATTTTGCAATAGTCTTGGGATACGGTACGTCAATCCATAATATGGGAAGTTTCGATCAAATATTTCTCTAGAAATGTTTCTTCCACGTTCGTAAATACTTGTTGATTAGAATTTTTGGAAGAGAAGCTTTTTGATTTTTCAGTTTTTTCGTTTCTTTGAGTTTTCTGACGACAGACCAAGGTACTTCTTTTAATTCCGCAGATATCAGAAGCGTGTCTCAAAGACATTGTTCCGTTAGAAACTCTTCCCAGCTAATCTTCTTTGATGCTTGCTCAATCGGTTTTCCTTTTGTAGTTCCGAACCATTTTTAGGACTGAGAATCAGTCTAAATCGATATTTGTGAAAAAAACCCAAATTAATCCACCTAGCGGTGAGACTCAGCCTTTCTCATCTAAACTTATTATATGTTAAAATAGATTTACACGATTTAAGAGAAAAAATACTTTTTGAAAATTTTTGCTAGTTTCATTTCACTCTAAATAAGGAATTTCTGATAGCCAACAGCACAACTATACTGATCATTTAAAACCTAACATTCACACACATATGAGCATACATTAAAACATACATATGCAAATACCATGAAATAAATATGTTTCAAATACATCACGCGAAAAATCCAGATGACTACTTCTGGTTGCCGGAATACATCCTAAATTTTACATCCTAAATTTTGCCTAATCCGGGTATTTCGAAGATGCCGACTTTCAAATTCTGGAAAACAACTTAAGATGACCAAATATCATCCATTATGAGTATTGCGGAAGCGTTACACCCAGAGGCCAGAAATCAACTTAGGACGCCATTTTAAATTTCTAGATACATAGTAGCTTCCGATTTCTTGAAGACAACCTTAAAGGGACAAACATTACCCAATGTTTTTCAGGAACATTATCCCGGGCTCGCAAGCCGGGAGTAAACTCCATACTTCACTTTGAAAACCCGATTTTGCTGCTTCCGGTTTCTGGAAAACATCATTAAATTGTCAAATACAATACACTCGTTGGGTACTAGAATATTGATGTTATATATAAAGTAATAATTTAGGTATAGTATGTGATATTTAACGTAATATTTGTGCTAAAGAAAAAGTGAAATGATAGAAATGGCTTTTAATTTCAACATCAATCCCGAGCAAGGCCGCGAACATTGAAACAGTACAATATCAAATTTAAATGATGTTGAGGTCACATATTTCGATCGTAGCTATAGTTTTAAACAGTCTCCGGGTTACGTTTCTTTCTATAACTTTTAAACCACATGTTTAAACATTATGTATGAAATTCATTGTTTAAGGGTTTTAAAGCCCATTTATTTGAATTAAACTATGTTCATAACTTCTGAGATGTAAGAGCGATTTGCACATTTTGACGCAGCGCCAAAACCAAAAGTTTGATTGCAATGAAATTCAATAGCATCCTAAGCGGCAAATGGACCCTTCATTTGACACCAAGTTAGGAAGAATCGGTTAGACCATCTCTAAGAAAAGTGAGTGCGAAAAAAAAGGTGCACATACACACGTACACACCCACACACACACATATACACCTATACATGCATACATGCAGAAAATGCTCGATTCGTCGAACTGAGTCGAGTAGTATATGACATTCGGCCATTTGGATCACTTTTCTACCCTTTAACTAGTGCCCAAGTTAATTTCTTGATGAGTTTCGGTAAAATCACAATGAACCATTATAAACACTTTTTAAGTATTTATTAAAGCTTTTCAGAACTTCGACTGAAGCCCGCCAAATGGCGGTATTGGGCACTAGAGGGTTAATTAGCCAGTGATCGTTAGGAGAAAGTCAACATGTTCACTTTCATTATGTGATTTCACATTTTAATGAGCAACGGACAAAGTTTCAATCCGATTACAATGAAATTCAACAGCAACCTATGGGGCAACTAGACCTTTCATTTGACACTAATTTTGTGATAATCGGTTCAGTCATCTCTGAGAAAAATGAGTGAGTTCAAACAACCTCAGGATAACTTTTCTTTACATAACTTTTGAACCACATGTTCAATCATTACGGAATTTCAAAGTTTGAGGTTTTGGAGTCAGCCCGATCATTTGAAACTAGTTTTATTGAAATCGGTTATGTGGTTTCTAAGATATTGATGTTTCGTGATTTTTACATTTTGATACATAACCTCTAAACTAAAAATCCGATTACAATGTAATTCAATAGCAACCTATGGCGCAACTAGAACTTTCATTTGCATCCATCTCTGAGAAAAGTGAGTGAGAAAAAAAAGTAGAACATACACACACACACATACACACATACATACATACATACAGAAAATGCTCAGTTCGTCGAAAGGGGTCGAGTGGTATATGGCATTGGGCCATAGGGACCACTTTTATAACTTTGGGTTTTCCAGTGATTGCTATACCATTCTAGGAGAAAGGCAAAAACAACAATCAAATACAAATTTAGTAGGTGTCCGAATGTGCCCCATGAACAATGTCCGAATGTGCCCCACCACCATTCGAATACAAATCTTAATTTTATCTAATAAATAGGATCTTTGTTTCCCCGTTGTTATCACGTCTTTTCGTTGCATATTGGTTACGAACTAAGGTGGTGTACTTAAATTTCTAAATCGTTCACAAAGAAATTAGAGAAATTTACAACTTCAAGGTCAATCGGTTGAAAACATGAATAAAATATGGCACTATGTTGTTTTCGTAAGTAATAAAAAAACCAAGAGCTGTCAAAATATATGGTAGCTGTTGGTGGAAAAGCTGCCAACTTACTTATATTTTTAGTTTGGTTGAAAATTGCACCATTTGTTCTTTTAAGCTCTGTCCGAAACTGCCCCCGTCCGAAATTGCCCCCTTTCCCCTATTATATGATCTTCAACCACAAGCAAAGCCGCTAGGCGTCCTTCTCACTGAAAAATATTACGTAGTTTTTGAACGGACCCTCAAATAAACCAAATTTTCCTAAAATAAGAATGATTCTTTTACTAAAATTTAAAAAAATACATAGGTTATAAAAACTAATTACAAATCAAAGCAATCATCACCTTCCCCCTCTTTTTCTTCAACTTTATAACTGTGTTCAGATTTATCATCAGCTCTTCCTGCTTTACCAATTATTTCCTTCAATAGAAATATGACTTCATTTGAAAGTTTTCACAATTACTTTTTACCTTTTCAAAATAAGTGTGTACTGGATCTGTGGAAAAGTCAAGATGATTGAATTTACCATGATTAGCATATTTTCGACTTAATTTGCGAGTGAAATGTTAAGGGCTTATTTAGTAACTTTTTTTAATAAGGGGAGTTGTTAGTAGTTTAAGTATTTATGATATGTATTAGTAAATAATGAGTATGTGTGTCTAATCACAAATGGTGACTTCTCAACACTGTTAGAAAAATTGAAATTTTAATTGTTAGGATTTGTTCGCTTTCGCAATTAGGACTTATCACTCGTAAGGATTTAAACCTATTTTTCAAGAGAGGAAAGTATACTTAGAACTAACTCAATTGCTGATCTATTGGCTATAAAGAGAGCTCTTCGTAGCAATTGAGGATTGAAACGATTTTTTTCGAAAATTGTTAATAATTTTATTTGACATAGTTTCTTATGTTTCAACATCAGTATATGTAATTCGTAGTGTTTGAGTGTACCAAACCAAGGTGGACGCTTCAAAATCATTTTCAGAATTTTATTCTGAATCCTTTGGAGCGTTTCCTTCCTTTTTGAACAACAACTTGACCAGATTGGTACAGCATAAAGCATTGCTGGTCTAAAAATTTGTTTGTAAATCTAAAGTGTATACTTTAAACAAAGTTTGGAATTTCTATTGTTGAGAGGATATAAACATCTCGTATATTTGATACACTTGGCTTGTATACTTTCAATGTGCTCTTTGGAAAAAAGTATTTTATCGTAAATTAGTCCCAAGTACTTAACCTTGTCAGACCAACTTAAAATAACCCCATTCATCTTGATAACGTGATTATTGTTTGGCTTGAGGAAAGAAGCCCTAGTCTTATGGGGAAAAGTTATTATTTGAGTTTTAGAGCATTGGGAGAAATTTTCCACTTTTGAGAGTGGAAAGAAAAAATATCTAAACATTTCTGAAATCGACTGCATATGACACGAAGACTTTTTCCTTTTACGGGAATGCTTGTGTTATCGCTGAACAATGACTTCTTGTATCCTGGAGGCAAATCAGGAAGATTTGAAGTGAATATGTTGTACAGAACTGTACCCAAGACTGAACCTTGAGGTACACCTGCTCTGACAGGAAATCTATCAGATTTTGAATTCTGATAGACAACCTGCAGAGTTCGATCAGTAAGATAATTTTTTTAAAATTTTGATTAGGAAAATTGGAAAATTGAAAGTTTGCAATTTCGCAATCAAACCTTTATGCCAAACACTGTCGAATGCTTTTTCTATGTTTAAAAGAGCAGCTCCAGTGGAATAACCTTCAGAATTGTTAGCTCGTATCATATTAGTAACTCTGAGCAATTGATGAGTAGTGGAACGCCCATGGCGAAACCCACACTGTTCATCTGAAAAAATTGAATTTTCGTTGATGTGCGACATCATTCTGTTAAGAATAATTCTCTCAAACAGTTTACTTATTGAAGAAAGCAAACTGATTGGTCGATAACTTGAAACCTCTGCTTGATTCTTATCCGGCTTTAAAATTGGAGTTATTTTTGTATTTTTCCATAATTTAGGAAAATATGCAATTTTGAAGCAGCTATTGAAAAATTCTACTAAAAATTCCATTGTGCTCTCAGGGAGATGTTTGATTATTATGTTGCAGATTCCATCGTCACCAGGTACTTTCATATTTTTTGAAATTTTTAATAATTAATTAAATTTCATTCAAGTTAGTTTCAATTATTTCTGTAGGTAAAAAACTCTGGGAAGAAATTAAATCAAATTGACGTGTGACTTAATTGTCAATTGGACTTACAAAATTCAAATGTGAATTTTGAACACTCTCAAACTGCTGAGCAATTCTTTGAGCCTTTTGTTCATTGGATACAAGAAAACGTTCACCATCTTTTAAAACTGGTATAGGATTTGGAGTTTTTTTAAGAATCTTCGACAGCCTTCAAAAGGGTTTTGAATATGGTTTCAATTTTCCAACTTTCTCAGAAAAGTAAATCTATGTTTAATCTCTTTCTGTAAATCTTTATAAATAGTTTTAAAAGCAGGGTCACGAGAATGTTGATATTGACGTTTTCGGACATTTTCATCAATTATTGATTAATCAAATTTTACTTGAGCCTTTGGAACAGAATTATTCCTGGCATCAATAATAGCACATTTTAGGGCTTCCAAAACGGAATCAAAATTCACTTCGTTTTGCAAATCTAGCTCATTATTGAAATTATTTTCAATATGAGTTTTATATCTTTCCCGATTAGCCTAGTGAAAATTAAAAACAGAGCTCATGGGGTTTAAAATTAATTCATGTGATATGGAAAAAGTTATTGGAAGATGGTCAGAATCAAAGTCAGCATGTGTGATCAATTCACTTCATACATGACTTTGATCTGTTAGCACCAATTCAATTGTTGATGGATTTCTTACAGAAGAAAAACATGTAGGACTATTCGGAGACAAAATAGAATAGTATCCTGAAGAACAATCATTGAATAAAATTTTGCCAATAGAATTACTTTGAGAATTATTCCATGATCGATGTTTAGCGTTAAAATCGCCGATTATAAAAAAATTTGAACGATTTCTGGCGAGTTTTTGTAAAGCACGTTTAAAATAACTTTTGTGCTCGCGTTTGCATTGGAATGGTAAATATGCTGCGGCAATAAATAAAATTCCAAGTTCAGTTTGAACTTCAATTCCCAAAGTTTCAATAACTTTCGTCTCAAGATAGGGAAGAGCACGATGTTTGATTCGGCGATGAATAGCAATTGCAATTCCACCGCCGGAATCCTGAATCCTATCATATCTATGAACCACGTAATTGGCATCATATTTTAATTTGATGTTAGGTTTCAAAAATGTTTCAGTAATAATTGCAATGTGCACATTATTTTCTGTTAAAAAAATTAAAAAGCTTATTGAATTATTGAATTGAATTGGCCTTCAATAAGCGAGCATTCCAATTTAAAATTTTATTTGTTTTATTTAAAATCATTGCTAAATTTTAATTTAGAAACAATTTTAATTGTAAAATTTGTTTCAATTTGAATGGCTTCAAACATGGATTTTGCCTGCAACATGGCGTTCAGAAGATCGAACATTGCCTGTTGCAGAAAAGAAAGTTTATCTGCCGTAATAGGTCCTAGGCAGTTGACATTAGAAAAAATATTTTCGGTAGTAATATTAGCTGGGGTAATAGGTGTATTTTTATTCCCAACCGTGTTTTGCTTACCTCCCATATTAACGGTCATTTTCGAACTACCAACATTTGGCCGTTTCAATTCGCACAGCGAAAATTTTTACTTTCTTTCTCAGGACATGTGTCCTTTTTGTGAGAAGATTCATTATTTAGCTACTCTTCTCTTGAGTCTCTTCGGTAAGATAGTATTGCGGTTTGATTGATATTGCTGACCTGAAACATCGATTTGGTCTAACCCGATTTATTTTCTTGGTGGCTTCATACTGTGTTTTGAACCCAGATTTTTGTCAGCGCTTGAATCCCAGCCGTTAAATGTAGATCCAAGAATGATAGCTTGAAGCTAAAGCTGTAGAGCATTTCAGAGTAATGTACTTTTTGTTTAAATTTTGTCAAAAACGTCAGTATGCCAAGCTTAGAAAAGTCATAAAAAATCAGATTTCATGATATTGCACCCAAATTTTGGATTTGAGCACTTAAATGTTATAGCAAAAAAGGAAAAATATTACGAAACAGCTTACGTAAAAAAAGTTTTTTGGGCTGATGGCCAGCGATTCCCCACTGTGCCTAGGGCTGTGTACCTTGTAGTATTTTGACATGTTATCGGTGCACACAAACACATTGTCTAAATCCGAGCTGAGCAAACAGCTGATAAATGTATATATCATATATACAATCAAGCGAATTGTAATGCCAACCTGCATATGGTTAGCATTCATTTGTCTCAAAGTTATTTGTGATTATTGTAACAAATATTTTTTCAGAATCATCGGCAAATTTCGGCAAAATCTGATTTTTTGGCCGGATCAACACCGGCCGGTATTAAAAAAATCGGTTTTACCGGTTTGGGTATTACCGGTTAGACCACCCTATATTTCATACAGTTATTGTTAAAGATTTTGCAATTGAAAAAATCACGAAAAATATATCTTCAATAAAAAAATTGTCTCACATTCTCCATCCTAGACTTTTTACCGCTAGTTTTATTGTAACTTCAGGTTTTAATAAAAAAAAAATAAACTCTTCATTCACAAATCAAAACTGACTGTCTATTCGAGACAGTTTTTCTTTACAACAAGATGGTTCAGAGCTACACTGCCGGTAATCGCAAGTCAGTCTCATCTGTAATTTTGTCAATTTTGAGTTAGCGTCGTATTTTGGCCTAGCTTTGAGTATATTTTCAGATGTACCGATAAAAAATAGTGGTTTGTTCAAAAAAGTGGAAATCAATACCAAGTCGAATTGTCACATTAGGCAAAGTAACCGCAAGTCAATCCCAGAAGAAAAATAACCGAAAGTCAGACCCGATTTACGAAAAAAAAAGGATAATACAACAGTAAAATGAATGGGGAGTAAAAAAGAGTTCGATACGACCGTTTAGATGAAAATAAGTTATCTTGTAATAATTATCAATTGGGTCCTAAAGCTATACCGGTTTTTATATATCATTTGAAAAAGCCGCGTTTCCTGAGCAAAACGTGATTTTCAAAAAACGTTTATCGTTTTCCTTCGATTTTTAAATGAAGAATAAAACAACTGCTCGAATGGTCTTAGATGACGTTTCGCCCATGTACGGTATATGAGAGAACTGTCATTTAAGGCATTTCGAGCAGATTTTTATCCTTCATTTAAAAATCAAAGGAAAATGATAAACATTTTTTAAAAATCACGTTTTGCTCAGAAAATTGCACTCTCCCAGTTGATATATAAAAATCAGAAAACCGTTTAAAACTTTAGGACCCAATTATTGGGATTATTTTTTAGTTCGAATTGGTGATGAATTTATGTGGAGCGATTTTCTGCTAATACGAATCCAAGTCAATTTTTTTTCTTGGTTCGCTTCTTCGTAGATCTATCCGCAAAATCTTGAGTATCGAAAAAACTTCCATCAGAATCCAGGGAATCGTTCCAAGAAATCTCCAAAGGTGATGCTCGAACCTCAAATGGATTTGGATCATCTTGACATTTGTTGTCGGATGAACCAACTGCAGTCCCGGCTTCAGTTTTTTTATCCGAGTCCTCACCGGATAAGCTTTCATCGGTTCCGTACATCATGAGATTTTCCAACGTCGACAAAACGACGTTCTCAAAAGGTTCACATGGACATACACTTCCTAACAGCGAAGGATTGACAGTTTTCCACGGCAACGAATAACAACACGTCAACACGCACTATAGTTTCAACATGGCAATGTGACTGACTTGCGGTTACTTTTTTCTCTTCGGTGTAGAATGTAACGGCAAGTCAGTCACACTCAAGGTTTTTATCATAAAATCAATTATATCAATGGTTTTTACAACGTAATTAGTGCAGGCTAGGATGCAAACTATATTTTAGCATGAATATTGTCAAAATAATTCATCTTAAATAAGTGATAACCAGTGGTGGGCACCGCTAACTGAAAATTTAGCGACGCCAATCGATAATTCGCTAGCTGGAATATTTAGCTCGATAATCGCTAAACGCTAAACGCTAAACCCATATTAGCGGAACTTTCGCTAATCGCTAACTTTTTAACACGTAGATTGTCATATGGCCATATTTATAGCTCATAAAAACAAACGAAAATAATTACTTTTGAATGCTCTTTATAATGAGAGGTTCGAAGTTTGCAATACGATCTTCAAACTTGAGACACAGACCAACAGACATTTCTAGCAAGTTCTGAATCAATTCTTCGTTTGGGAGATAACAGTAGTTTCTGTAAAAAAGCAGTGCTAGTGTACGTGCATGTGTCAAACTGAGAACCACAAAAATATATCAGACTGCATGACAGCTCCCTAGACGACGCTGTCACGCAATGACTGTGGTTTAACTGTAAATTTTATTTATTTATTCGTTCAACATCAACAGACTCAATATATATTTAAAAAATTACTCCTAATACTAGAGCGAGGTAGATGGTAGTCGAAAACGGAAAATACACTATTGAAAACGCGCTGAAGTCCACTAAGAGCTCCGTTTGCCCCATAATTTGTACGACGAAAGGAATTCGCAGGACAAGGTTATTCCGAACGACTCTGGAATTAATGATTAGATTGATATTGCCCAGTTTTACAGCACAGTCGGTTCTCGCCATCAGGGTATCAGCAATTAACATAGCTCGTGAAAGATCACGTCTTACTTTCAAGGAGTCAAGGCCGATGAGCTGCGCGCGATTTTCATAACTGGGGAGCTGGTGAGGATCGTTCCAAGGTAGATGTCGAAGAGCAAAACGTACAAATCTCCGCTGAATTGCTTCGATTCTGTTGGCACCATTAAAGGAATGAGGGCTCCACACTTCTGAACAGTATTCTAGCGTCGAGCGAACTAATGAGCAATATAGACTTTTGCAATACACGTCCCTGAAATTTTGGCCATTCTCATTATCATTCCCAAATTTCGCGAGGCTGCGGCAACGGTATAGCAGATATGCTATCAGCACTTTGGCGTAAATTTTCATGTCGTCGGCAAAAGATATTCTGGGGCGACTGAGAATGCAGTTCACATCGTTGAAGTAGAGGATGAAGATTAAAGGTGACTACCTTGTGGGATTCCGGAAGAAGCATGAAATTCTTGCGATCTGTTGTCTCCAATTTTTACCATGATGTGCCGATACGCAAGATACGATTGAAGCCAGCGTAAAATGTTTCCGCCAAATCCAATTCGGTCGAGTTTTTCAATGGTAATGTTGTGATTAATTTTATCGAAGGCTGCCTGCAAATCAGTGTATATAGCATCGGTTTGGTGCCCTTCAGACATAATATCCATTGCAAATAAGGTGAACGTTAGAAGATTCGTTGTTGTTGAACGCTTTGGCTTGAATCCATGCTGCGTATCAGAGATAAGAGACTTACAATGATAAAAAATCGGTTCCATCACGACCAATTCGAACAGTTTTGAGACTGCATTCCCGGCGGAGATTCCGCGGGAATCATCGACGTTTCTCTTGTCATCTTTTTTGGAAACCGGAAACATATACGAGAACTTCCATGCAGATGGAAAGTTGCCTGTAGAGAGTGAGAGGTGGGAAAGATGACAAAGCGGAGTAATCAAGCCGGTAGCGCATCGCTTCAGTAGAAATTTGAAATGATGGTTTTTTTCGTGACAATGAAGCTAGGTTCCAATATTACGTCTGTTAGTATGTGCTTGAGGATTTAATTAAAAACAAGGAGCAGCAAAATTGGTTTTGCTTGTATGTAAAAAAATCTACTCTAAAATTTTTTCCATAAACAACACAATTATTATTTGAATCGAAGAAGTTACCATAATTCCAGGATGCTCTAGTGGCTTGTACGCTAAATGGAACCCCATTCTATGGTAAAAAGACTGACTTGCACTTATGTCGTAAAGAGAGAAACACTAGACAGTTGAGACAAATGAACGTTTCTTGAATGAAACATACGTTATAAAGTAATTTTCGCCGTAAAGTACGTTCATCGTTCGAATCAATTTATGTACGCCATCAGCAACTCACAAATTTTGTAAATATTTTTTTGTCGCTTCTCTACAAATTTAGCGAATTAGCGATTAGCGTTTCGAAGGTCAAAATTCTAGCGACGCTAACAGTTCGCTAATCAGCTCAAAAATTAGCGAAACCGCTAAACCGCTAACTGAAAATTAGCGTCGCTAATTAGCGTTTTAGCGAATTAGCGGAATGGTGCCCACCACTGGTGATAACTGAGCGTGAATAAAATATCTTTCGAAGCTGTTTTCTCGTTTTAACTTTTTTACAGATGGGACTGACTTGCGGTTACCGGCAGTACAGTGCTTTTAATAAAGTGTAATACATATATCCTTCAAAAAATTTATTTTTGAGTCTAAAAAATTTTTCCATCCGCGAAAATACTCAGTCTGCTAAGTTAAAGATGTATGATAAAACTTTTATTCAAACCTAGGCACTCGAATTTGGACGATAGGGCGTTTGGGATGGAAATCATCTTTCGAAAACAATTTCATGGTTATCAAAGAGCCGTTTAGTTTTAGAATTTACACTTTTTTCACACATTTGTACTGTACACTGTATTCGGAATATTCATGATTTTCAACTCTGCCGTTCCGATGTTTTGAAGTTGGATTTATTAAGATACAGTTGAATCCCTCTAAAACGATGTTTGTTTTAACGACAAATCTCACTATAGCGACATTCTCAACGGTTTCTCAGTTTTGTGCTTAAATTCTTCGTTTCATTGCGACATTTCACTATTACGATCTTCCTCTATAACGGCCGAGCTATTGACATTTCTATACCGTGTAACAGTGAATGACAATGAACTCATGTCCTCGGCTCAAACTCATTTGTGCCCGCTGTCAGCTGTCAGATAAAGGCGTATGAAAAGTGGCAGTGATATGCTATCTCGTTTACACATACGTTGAGAATTTAGAGCGTCCATTTCCCGACTGTTCATAGCTTCCCGGGATTCGGGATATATAAATATGATTTACCGGGAAATCCCGGAATCCCAGGATGTAAAAGAAATTTTGAAAGAAACGTAAAATAACTGCAATTTATTTAATTTAGAATTTATTTCTGTCACATAAAATGAGAAAAGGAATCGAATTCCTAAAACAATATAAAAAGATGATCAATTCTCGAAAAATTTAATAAAGTTCATTAGTTTGGCTGGTAATTTTTGTTTCACAAACTGCATCTACGAAGATCCTGCAGGAGGACTACTTAGCTTCGACACTTTACGAGGATTCGGGTGTGTAGTTACCGTTTCTTCAGTCGTTTTATGGTGATTTTGTGTTTGTTCTGCAAGTGTCGTAAAAGGTTACTGGTAGATGAACCCTTGCACGAGAGTTGTTGCGGACATTTCAAGCATTGCGCTTCGTAATCGCCGGGCAACTTCTTGAAATATTACCAGACTCCTGCCATTTCTGCAATAATGAATAGTTAACTGTAATAATAGATTCGAAACTGCTGCTGGATGACAGACAAACCTTTTTCAATACGATTTTTCACGACTTGTTTTTTACGAAGGTGACAAACTATTAACTGTTTTCATTCAAGTGCGGAATCTCTAATTAGAAGTTGTAGAAGCTGCAATCAAACTTATAAACTACGATCGCTTGTGCACGTCCTTTCATATGCGCTGATTCTGTTTTTTCCAGTCTCGTTCTCGCGTGGTGATACAATGGCGATCTTTAAATTGTGCAAGGAATTTGCCTACTTCTTGCGTCTTCGCGCGAGGATGAAATGATGAATGAATAGAATGCGTTGGTGTAGCATATTGCTTTTCTCAATCGCATTTCTAATGAACTATGATCACTTGTGCAAATCCTTTCATATTATACTTTCCCGAATCTAGTCTATGTGTTGTAAAACAATGGATTCTTTTCATTGGTGCTACAATTTCTCCTACTCCTTGCGTCGTGGCGTGATGATGAAATGATGAATAATGAGAGTGCGTTGGTATGGCATATTCCATTCTTCAATCCTATGAACTACGATCACTTGTGCAAATCCTTTCATATTTTACTCTCCACAATCTTGTCTAATGTGTGTAAAACAATGGTTTCTTTTCGTTGGCGCAAGCATTTATCCTACTCCTTGCGTCGTGGCGTGATGATTAATTGATGAATAATGAGTGTGCGTTGGTATGGAATATTCTTTTCCTCAATCGCATTTACTATAAACTACGATCACTTGTTAAAGTTCTTTCATATTCTACTTTCTCCAATCTAGTCTTTGTGCGTTGGAAGAATAGTATTTTTCGAATCGTCGCATGATGATGAAATAAATGTGCGTTAAATGTCTTCTAATGCGCAAATCGCATTTCTTACACGAATCAAAATATATTAGAGGGGAATAAAAGTAATTCTTGAGCACATGGCTGTACAATTTCATTCACCATTGCACAAAAGTGTACAGAGTCGGTAATTTTAAATCGATTTTTCAATATTTCTTATTGAAGAAAATACTTCCCGGGATTTGAATAACTATTTCCCGGGATTCGTGAATTCCGGGAAATTGAAATTTCCCGGGAAATCAATCCCGGGACGTCCAGGGTAAGACGCTCTAGTTGAGATGTTAGCCCTTGGAACATGGCGCGAAGCCATAGGGGTGATAACGGCATACCAAAACTTATACATGCCATTCTTTATTGCGACAATAGTACAGTCGAATCCCTATATAACGACATTGCTGAATTTATAACGACATTCTCAACGGTACCTTCTGTTCTACATATACAGGGTGACAAAAAAGTCCGGTCACACAGGAAAATCTCAATATTTCATAGGATAAGAAGAAAATCTGAATCTGGCTTTCATAGCTTTATTCAGTAACTCATAAAGATACTTCACAGACGATA
This sequence comes from Wyeomyia smithii, assembly GCF_029784165.1. Classification (NCBI taxonomy): domain Eukaryota; kingdom Metazoa; phylum Arthropoda; class Insecta; order Diptera; family Culicidae; genus Wyeomyia; species Wyeomyia smithii. The sequence goes on from NC_073694.1 coordinate 84,629,250, forward strand.
TCTCGGAATTGCACCACCTTTCTCTGATCGAACCAGCTTCAGACGTCTCGGAAAGTCGTCGCAAGCGGCGCGCACGTGCCCCATCGGCAGCTCGTCCCAGATTTTCGTGATAACTCGCTTGAATTGCTCCAAATTTGTTATTTTATAGTCGTTCAGCTTCGACATCATGTATCCCCACACGAAATAATCCAGTGAATTCAGATCCGGAGACGACGGAGGCCATTCATTCTTCGAAATGAAATCGGTCAAGTTTTCCTCACACCACGCCTAAACAACCTTTGCGGTGTGGGATGAGGCGCCATCTTGCTGGAAGCAGTAGTAATCGTCTTCAAACAATAGTTCAGCTTGAGGCAGAACATTTTTATTCAAAACCGTGTCCAGGTAATACGCTGCGTTGATTTTGACCCCTTTATCGATAAAAATAAGAGGCTGTTTATCTCTCTTGTAAATGGCTCCCCAAACCATCACTGACGTCTTCTTTTGGAACCGGAAAACGTTCAGCCTGTCCGCAGGAGCTTGCTGGAGGCTTACACTCCAAACTCGATCATTTTGGCGATTGACTGTTCGCTCCAAAACGAACAGCTTCTCGTCCGAAAAAAAAAATCTCGTTATCTGCGCGCCAACCGAGCAACTCCCGCGACCGTTGGTACCTCTTGTCCTTTGTAGCTTTGGTAACCCCATGAACCACCTGTTTTTTGTACGGTGTAAGTTTTAAATCCTTGCGCAGAAGCAGGCGGATTGATTTTCGGTTCATTTTAAGGTTCCTGGCCAGTTTCCGTGCAGATTGGGCGGGATTCCGGCGAATCCGGTCTCGTATAATCTTTTTCAGCCTTGGAGTTCTCATAAACCTTGGTCGTCCAGATCGTGCCTTGTCCTCGGTGCCTCCGGTCTCTAGGTACCGATTTATGGTCCGGTACACGAATTTCCGGTTGATTCCGAGCGGTTTTAGGTGTTTGAATATGTGTCCGGGTTTGTACCCTTTCACATATTCAGCGATAACAGCTGCTCTTAACTTAGCCATGGCTCACAACTCAATGTAAACCAACTGCACAGAAACGAAACTCTGCCACTTTGGGCAGCAAAGTTAACCCTTTCATTTGACATATAGATGGCACCAGAGAGATGCAACGTGTAGGCTACAGGCGACCCCAAAAAAGTGTGACCGGACTTTTTTGTCACCGTGTACACAAATTCTTCGTATTATTGCGACATTTCCAGGCCTATTTTTATGGCCGAAAAATGACAAGCAAAATATTGGAGCCACGGTGGGTTCGAAATGAAAATGGAGCCACAAAAAAGCCACATGCAAAATCATAGGCGCGTCTAAGGCCTGGACATTTCGCTATAACGTCCCTTGCGATGTCGCTATAAAGGGATTCGACTGTATGCAGAAATTTATTAACGTTTGCCGATTTTTCATGGGTTTACTGGGTTAACTGTGATGGCGAAAAAAGTTAAGCTACTCCGTTCAGAAGTGTGCACGTTTAAAGAACGGTACCCCGCCGCGTCAAAAATGGACAGCGTGCGGCACTTTGTGGACGCCGGGTATGCCCGTTCCGGCATCTACAGCATCTTGACACTATTGGACAACGATCAGAGCATCGAAAGAAAGCCCGGTTCCGGACGGCCAACGACCCCGAGCGACAAGAAGATTCAAAGGATGCTTCCTCTTATGCAGACCGAGGGAAAAGTGGCTACATCGCTGCGTGCACTTGGCCGGGAGGTTGGTGTATGCGTTAAAACAGTGAAAAAGTATCTGGAGAACATGGACATACATGTCGGGAAGCGACAGTCCTTTGGTCTCGGAGCTGCAGGCAATGACGCAGCGACAGCGGTTGAATAAGATGGTCAAGTCGTTTTCCCCGGCGAATTGCGACGTGGCAGTGGTGATGGACGACGAGATCTATCTCACCCTGGATGGATGGATTTTACCTCCCCCACGAAGGAAGTGAGGTGAAGTTTTTTTCACAGACCAAGTTCCCCAAGAAGGTGCGGCTGTGGCTGACAATCAGCGAGAAAGGGATGTCAAAGTTGCTCTTCTTTCGCTCCGGGCTGGCCGTGAACAGGGAAATTTCTGGCCAGATTTAGCGTCGGCCCACTACTCGAAGCGATCGTTAGAAGAGATGGAGCGGCTGAATATCGATGTGGTATCGAAGTCGGCGAATCCGCCCAACGTCCCCCAGCTGCTTCCCATCGAGAATTTCTGGGCAAACGAAGTGCAAGATCTATTCCAACAATTTTGTCGTGAAAACGGAGAAGGAATTAATAAAAAAAAACGAAGAAAGAGCTTAAAAACATGCCTACACGTATGTTTTCGTGTTTCGCCATGGCGAATGTTCCGGTTATCTGAAGTAGAAGTAGGAGTTTTTTGCAAATAAGATAATATAATTACCATTAATTGGAAATTTATCCAACTCAATTAACTGCCTTAGTTTTTTTTTCATCATTACGAGAAAACTCATTTAAGTCTCTGAAAAAAATGGCTAGGGACACCCAAATTCACAGGAATGGTTGAATAGCTATAATCATCCATTTTTGCCGGTTTGAACTTTCGGAGTGCACCTGTGTTGTTCATTGTTATCTATAAGCTACAAGAAGCTCGTAACAATACTATTGCTTTTATTACACGGTTCGAAAATTTAACTTGAATTTGCTGCTGGTGGTGCTGTTTGTAAAAACCTTTAAAATACTGAAACACTTTATTCTCTCACTCGTTAGCAGCGAATGAATAATTTATCTTTTCATTCTAGACCGAGCTGCTTGTATGATGGTAGCTTGCCCCTATTATATTTATTTTGTTTATTACACTGGTAATGCTATGCCGTGCTGTAGCTGTTACAAAGCATACCTTAGCGTAGTCTCGTAATAGTGGAGTGAATTACAACGATGTACGTGACGTCAAGTTGTTAGAAAAAATTAAAGTAAATGTTATTCTCCCTAGAAACGGCTTCGTTTAACTAAAGTTTAGTGAACCTATTTGCTCGGTTTTCTCTTGAGCCGACCCGAGATCTGTTTGGCAATATGGTGTTATTATTTACTAACTATAAGAACAATTGATACAGTACCGTTTCTTCATAATTCTTTTCAAAAAACCTTTATTTTCTTCTTTTTACCATTCTTATTTAACAGACGTCATCGATTGGATATTGGATAACCTCATTGACAAACACCGCACGCGTCGAACCGTTATCAAGAAACTCAAAGAACTTGGGCTCATATTCAAAGCGCCAACTAAAAAAAGTAATGCTATGGCTCTCAATAAAAATCTATGGACACAAGAACAAGACGAAAAATTGCGAAAATTGTACGACGAATACCGGCTGAATGAAAATGTGCTTTCAATTATTGTCAGTGAATTTGATGGTGTGCGTTCAAAGCAGTCTATACTGAATCGAATGGTTACAATCGGTCTTATTGCGGATAAATCGGAAATTAAACCTAAAAAATCTAGATCAAAGAACGATGCATTAAGTGACTCAGAGTCCGAGTCGGATAATGATTTTTCAGAATACAAACCTGTAAAGTCGCAATCTAGATTCGCTGTCCCAAAATTGAGCATATTAAATAATAAACGTTTCCACGTTCTTTTGAAGGAGCTAGAGGGTTCTTTCAAAGAAGCTATAGAATGGCTAGCTGAGTCGTTTTCTGAAGCCTATGAGGATTATCAAGACGACTCTGAAGACCGTGACGATGGAGTGCCACTTGTGCCGATCATGCAATTCCAACGAGAAGCTTTAGATAACACTCAGTTTAAAAATCTACTGACTGAGCTAGGACTTGAAGCCCCAAGCGAAAATGTAAGTAATTATTTATGCTTTACATTATCATCCCATTAAGACCATTAAGTAAATTCTGTTTATATTAGAAAACGAAAACTAACGTTTAGTAACAGTATAGACAAAGAAGTATTCTACAAAAATGGGGATGGTAATAGATTGATGGGGATGGTAATAGATAGATTGTAATAGAATATCCAGTTTTTATTGCATTGCAGAAACAACGAGTGTTGGAAAAATGATAGATTCATAAAATTTCGTGAACCTTACACATGAAGAAACTATCTCTTTATTTCCACCACTATGCGATTATATTTTCTATTACCTTACCTCACCAGTCGGAGGTATTCTTTAGGTGAGCGATATAAAGAAACAATTGTTCGGGTTTATTGAAAGTGGTTAAACACCTTTTCGTTCGAGAAAAATGCGATAAGTTTGATTATTTATTTTAGTATGTAGTGTTTTTTATTGTAATAAAGTTGAAATTTTTTGACACTACAATTTTTCAACTGCAAAAAGCATTTATTTATAAAAATATCAAATATTAGTGAAGTTATAGCTGTAAATGTTTCTACCCTTTCCTTTTACGCATAGTGTTCTACTGCACTCTTACTCGTTCCTCCTACGAAGTATTTCCAATCCATGGTGAAATTTTACCTGTGAGCATGCTTGTCATTCTCCTCAGTATGTGAAAGGAGAGGAGAAAAAATTCACCGCGCACTTCCCTTCCAGTATGTTCCTGCGTGTAGCAAATGCTTTCACCACACTGCTTCTTTCTTCACTCCAAAATGTCTCAACCAGCTTACAGAGAGACAAACACACTTCCAGCTCACCCCACATCTGATAGAAACAAGAGAGGTGAATCACTCTACAGAGAAAACGCAGAAATACACAACAGTGTCCACTGGCGAGAAGTCCGGAAGGTGAAAAAAAACCTACCGGGCAAAAATGTTGTCCTCGTGTAGCTACAATGCGAAAACGAATTCCGCCAGAGTAAATTCGACCGGCACGAGCCGCACAAGCAACACAGTCCATTTTTTTTCTTTCAATTTTTTTTCCTCTTCTGCCATGCTCAAGAAACCAACTGTGAAACGCACCGAAGATAGCTCTGCAGTGTAATTATTGTGCGTGATGTCCACACGTGTGAGAAAGTACACCATAGTTCATTGTCTCGCAAGAGAGAGATTTCAGATTTCACCGAAGTGCGTTCAGGTAGCTCGTTGTAAATCGTTTGTCGCTCTCTTCTAGCATAAGCTTTGATTTGCTCTTTAGTGCGACGGCAGTTGTTTCCGCAGTGCAAGATGTTCTCCTGCACTCTAGAGGAGAAAAGACAAGCATGCCTGTGAGGTCACTTTTTTATAACACAGGGTGGCGAAAAAGTTTTTAAACAGAAATTCCCTGATTTTCCCTGAAATAACATTAATTTCCCTGATATTTTTGAGGATCCGGCACAAAAAAGTGCAAGGTGGATAGACGCAACTCTGAAATCCCAGAGAAAAAAAAATTGATCGGATATGAAACTGAACCGTAAAGGTCTCGAACTAGCCTTTTATACTGAAAAATCAGTTTTTGCGCTGAAGAGTCGTTTAAAACCCAAATTAATCCACCTAGCGGTGAGACCCAGCCTTTCTCATTCGAACTTATTATTTGCTAAAATATTTTTTTTAATTTTTTTCAAAGGGGGGATTTGTTAGTAGCTTAAGTATTTATGATAAATATTAGTAAATAATGAGTATGTGTGTCCAATCACAAATGGTGACTTCTCAACACTGTTAGAAATTTGTAGTTTTAATTGTTAGGATTTGTTTGCTTTCGCAATTAGGACTTATCATTCGTAGGGATTTAAACCTACTTGTCAGAAAAGGGGAAGTAAACTTACAACTAACTTAATTGCTAACTTATTGACTATGAAGAGAGCTTATCGTAGCAATTGAGGATTGCAACGATTTTTGTCGAAAATTGTTAATAATTTTATTTGACATAGCTTCTAATGGTTCAACACCAGTAAGTCTATGTAATTCGAGTGTACTTTGGAGCGTTTTCTTCCTTGTTGAACAGCAACTTGACCAGATCGGTACAGCATAAAGCATTGCTGGTCTAAAAATTTGTTTGTAAATCAAATGTTTGTTCTTTAAACAAAGTTTAGAATTCCTGTTAATGAGAGGATATAAACATCTCGTATATTTGATGCACTTGGCTTGTATACTCTCAATGTGCTCTTTGAAAATAAGTTTTTTATCATAAATTAGTCTTAAGTACTTAACCTTGTCGGACCTACTTAAAATAACCCCATTCATCTTGACAACGTGATTATTGTTTGGCTTGAGGAAAGAAGCCCTAGGCTTATGCGGAAAAAATATCATTTGAGTTTTAGAAGCATTGGGAGAGATTTTCCACTTTTGCAAGTAGGAAGGAAAAATATCTAAACTTTTCTGCAATCGACTGCATATGACACGAAGACTTTTTCCTTTTACGGAAATGCTTGTGTCATCGCAGAACAATGACTTTGTGCATCCTGGAGGCAAATCAGGAAGATCTGAAGTGAATATGTTGTACAGGACTGGGCCCAAGACTGAACCTTGAGGTACACCTGCTCTGACAGGCAATCTATCAGATTTTGAATTCTGATAGACAACCTGCAGAGTTCGATCAGTAAGATAATTTTTTTAAAATTTTGATTAGGAAAATTGGAAAATTGAAAGTTTGCAATTTCGCAATCAAACCTTTATGCCAAACACTGTCGAATGCTTTTTCTATGTCTAAAAGAGCAGCTCCAGTGGAATAACCTTCAGATTTGTTAGCTCGTATCATATTAGTAACTCTGAGCAATTGATGAGTTGTGGAATGCCCATGGCGAAATCCAAACTGTTCATTTGCAAAAATTGAATTTTCGTTGATGTGTGACATCATTCTGTTAAGAATAATTCTCTCAAACAGTTTACTTATTGAAGAAAGCAAACTGATTGGTCGATAACTTGAAACTTCAGCTGGGTTCTTATCCGGTTTTAAAATTGGAGTAATTTTTGCATTTTTCCCTAATTTGGGAAAATATGCAATTTTGAAGCAGCAATTGAAAATTTTCACTAAAAATTCCATTGTGCTCTCAGGGAGATGTTTAATTAGTATATTAAAGATTCCATCGTCACCAGGTGCTTTCATATTTTTGAAATTTTTAATAATTGATTTAATCTCATTCAAGTTAGTTTCAATTATTTCTGCAGGTAAAAAATTCTGGGAAGAAATTAAATCAAATTGACGTGTGACTTCATTTTCAATTGGACTCACAAAATTCAAATTTGAGTTATGAACACTCTCAAACTGCTGAGCAAGTCTTTGAGCCTTTTGTTCATTGGATACAAGAAAACGTTCACCATCTTTTAAAACTGGAATAGGCTTTGAAGGTTTCTTAAGAATCTTCGACAGCTTCCAAAAAGGTTTTGAATATGGTTTCAATTTTTCAACTTTAGTCTCAAAATTTCTATTTCTCAGAAGAGTAAATCTATGTTTAATCTCTTCCTGTAAATCTTTATAAATAGTTTTAAAAACAGGGTCACGAGAACGTTGATATTGACGTCTGCGGACATTTTTCAAACGAATTAGAAGTTGAAGATTTTCGTCAATTATTGGTGAATCAAATTTCATTTGAGCCTTTGGAACAGAATAATTCCTGGCATCAACAATTGCACATTTTAATGCTTCCAAAGCGGAATCAATATTCACTTCGTTTTGCAAATCAAGCTCATTATTGAAATTTCTCTCAATATGAGTTTTTTATCTTTCCCGATTAGCCTTGTTATAATTAAAAACAGAGCTCATAGGGTTTAAAACTGATTCATGTGATAAAGAAAAAGTTATTGGAAGATGGTCAGAATCAAAGTCAGCATGTGTGATCAAATCACTACATACATGACTTTGATCTGTAAGCACCAAATCAATTGTTGAAGGGTTTCTTACAGAAGAAAAGCATGTAGGACTATTCGGAGACAAAATAGAATAGTATCCTGTAGAACAATCATTGAATAAAATTTTGCCATTGGAATTACTTTGAGAATTGTTCCATGAACGATGTTTAGCGTTAAAATCGCCGATTATAAAAAATTTCGAACGATTTCTGGTGAGTTTTTGTAAATCACCTTTAAAATAATTTTTGTGCTCGCGTGTGCATTGAAATGGTAAATATGCTGCGGAAATAAATAAAATCCCAAGTTCAGTTTGAACTTCAATTCCCAAAGTTGCAACTCCACCGCCGGAACCCTGAATCGTATCATATCTATGAACCACGTAATTGGGATCATATTTTAATTTTATGTTAGGTTTCAAAAATGTTTCAGTAATAATTGCAATGTGCACATTATTTACTGTTAAAAAATTAAAAAGCTCATTCTCATTGGCCTTCAATGAGCGAGCATTCCAATTTAATATTTTAATTTATTCACTTATGTTCGAGCGTCTTGATAGAAAAATTTTCACTACACTTTTCACTTTTTATTCACTTTCACTATTTAATTCTATCACTTTTCACTTTTCACTTGCAAATACGTATTTCGGCACTGACATAGTGCCTTCGTCAATGCTTATTTGGACTGTATCCAAATAAACAGTCCAAATAAGCACTGACGAAGGCACTATGTCAGTGCCGAAATACGTATTTGCAAGTGAAAAGTGAATAAAAAGTGAAAAGTGTAGTGAATATTTTAATTTAAAATCATTGCTAAATTTTAAATTAGAAACAATTTTAATAGTAAAATTTGTGCCTATTTGAATGGCTTCAAACATTGATTTTGCCTGCAACATGGCGTTCATAAGATCGAACATTGCCTGTTGCAAAAAAGAAAGTTTACCTGCTGTAATAGGCCCCAGGCAGTTGACATTAGAAAAAATATTTTCGGCAGCAATATTAGCTGGAGTAATAGGTGTACAATTATTGTCTAGCGTGTTTTGCTTACCCATATTGACGGTCATTTTCGAACTACCAACACTAGGCGGTATAATGTTCGAACTACCTGACACATGTGCATAAGTTAAACGGGTATGCAAAGGAGTAGGTAAACTATGCGTCACTGGTACGCTTGGAGAATTTTGTTTTTGAATTTTGTTTACCTTGCCTTGCCTTAACAATTGCTAAACGGGCTGGGCATTGATAAAAATTCGACATATGGTTGCCGTTACAATTCGCACAGCGAAAATTTTTACTCTCTTTCACAGGACATGTGTCCTTTTTGTGAGAAGAGTCTCCACAAATGAGGCATTTTTGGTCCATGTTACAAACTTTGAACCATAACGTTGGCAAACACGGCATTGGGTGATATGCTTTTCACCTCCGCCAAACTTTCGATATAATTCCCATTTTACACGCACGTTATATAAAGCATGTGCCTTTTCAATATGGATATTTCCGTAATTGAGATTATGCATAGAAACCAAACATTGACCCCGGACACTATTTTGAATGTAAAGACGACTACTTTCAGTTTTTGGAAAACAACCTAAATAACTATATACCTCCCAATATGAGTATTTACGTTGTCAGATTGATGCCAGAAAATCTGCTGAAAATGACCGAATACCACCCAATATGAATATATTCAGAATTAAGGCGATGTACAGAAGGCAAAAGTCGAGGATGTTGTCATTTCGATAAAACCAATCATTTCAAACGATTTGTTATTTGACTTTAACTTGAATCACATCGCAAGGAATCAATGAATTTGGACCGTTCAAATAGTACGATACCACTTTTAAATTATATTGAGGCCACATATATCGATCCAAGCAGGTATAGTTTTAAATAGTCTTTGAATTTCTTTTCTTTCCATAGCTTTTGAGCCACATATCAAATAGTTATGAAGTTTGTTATTTGTAAGTTTGAGAGATGACTCGTTCGTATGACACTAGTTATGTTCCAATAAGTCATGTAATCTTTGAGATAATAGACTTTCATTGTTTTATTAACAATTTAATACATAACGGTTGCTAATTTAATACATAAGTTCGATTATAATCTAATTAAATGGGAACGTATAGGGCAGTTAAACTTTGAAACCGCGTTTTCAATCATAATTCATTAGTTACCCCTTAACTAGCCCGCTCATATGATAATAATATTGATCAAATCGGTTTTAAATTTTCTGAGATAATGAAGTTTCGTGATTTTCACATTTCGATACATTACAGACGAAGTTACAGTCCGATTACAGTAAAATTCAACATGGTGTTACGACGCAGCTAGACTCATTAATTTACACTAATTTTGAGGAAATCAGGTCAGCCATCTCCGAGAAAAGTGAATGAGTCCAAGTAGTTTTCGGAATGTGTTCCTTTTCATAGCTGGATTTTACATTCTTAAACATAACAGGCAAAGTAATGGTCCGATTGCAAAACAAATCAATAGGCTCTTATGGGGCAACTAGACCTTCCATATGACACTGATTTTGTGGAAATCGGTCCAGACATCTCTCAGAAACATGAGTGAGATTAAACATTCTCCAGATCACGTTTCTGTAAATAACTTTTTAGCCACATGTTCAATCCTCATGATATTTAAAAGTTAAGGGTTTTTTAGGTAGCCCGTTCATTTAAAACCAATTTTGTTTAAATCGATTGAGTACTCTCTGAGATAATGATGTTTCATTATTTTCACATTTTTAAACATAAAAATCAAAAAAAAACATTCAAACATAAAAATCCGATTACAAGAAAATTCAATAGAGTCTTATGGGGCAATTATACATTTCATTTGCAATTAATTGCATGAAAATCGGTTTTGCCATCTCTGAGAAAATCGAGTGAGATTGGGAGAGCGTTACACACACACATACAGAAAATGCTCAGCTCGTCGAACTGAGTCGAGTGATATACGACATCCGTCCTTTTTGAGCACTTTTATACCTTTATTATACCTTTAGTTTTTGCAGTGAAAACCGCGTCTCGGTTGAAAAATTTTTCCTAAATAGTTTTTAGTTTTCCTTGAGCGAAAAATGAATTCCCTGACTTTCCCTGATTTTGCAGGTTTTTCTAGGTTTTCGACACCCTGTATAATAGGAACTTAAGGCCCAGATACACACACGGCGTAATGACACCTTCTCCATACAAAATAGAAGGCGAGATCGCCATCACGCCTTCTATTTTGTATGGAGAAGGCGTCATTACGCCGTGGGTGTAACTGGGCCTTTAGTTTTCTAAGAGGAAGTCACACCGAAGTATTATTGAATTCAGCGTAAAGGAATGGTAATTGGGGAGCCTTGTGCTTGCGCAGCTCTCTTCAGTCAACCGTTAGTGTACGTGACACCTTCTAAGTTAGTGCTATGATTTCGAACATACGACTTGCTAGACAAATTTTGTTTACTTTACGAACGTCCAATTGATTCGAGATGAAATAGTTCAAATTCGAAATACAGCACCTGGGTTTTGCTTTCTTTAACAATAATTCTTTCTTTCATATTATTGTTAAATACTTTTTCGTCACTTACGGAAATCATTCTACTCCGTGTTCAATAAATTCGAAACTATTTCGAAACTCCGTAATGATATGTAACACACAACGCAAGTGAACACACGTCTAATTCCTGAGTATTTTTACTGAAAGGTCTTTTCATAGTGAACATCTACAGCAGATGTTTTCGAATAATCCCTCACTTAAGGCCTGTACAGGCAGTTTTTGCCTCTCTTCTAGAAAGGTATAGCAATCACTGAAAAAACCAAAGGGATAAAAGTGCTCCAAAGGGTCGAATCTCGTATATCAATCGACTTAGTTCGACGAGCTGAGCATTTTCTGTATGTGTGTGTATGTATGTAACGCTCTCCTAATCTCACTTAATTTTATCAGAGATGACTGAATCAATTCCCATGGAAATAATTGCAATTGAAAGGTCTAGTTGTCCAATAAGACCCTATTGAATTTTATTGTAATAGAATTTTAAGTTTCGAGGTTATGTATCAACATGGGAAAATCACAAAACATCATTATCTCAGAAACTACACAACTGATTTGAACAAAATTGGTATCAAAAGAGTCTGTGTATAATAAACAGAAGGTCGATTCCGAATCGGAATGTAGCACCAAGGCTTTGCTTTGCTTCTTTGGTATCAAAAGAATGGGCTTCTTTGAACCATTTGTAAAATAATTTTATATTGATTGGACATGTAGTTCCAAAGTTATGCAATGAAATGTTTTTCAAATACTGTTTAAACTCACTCACTTTTCTCAGAGATGGCTGGAATGATTTTCACAAAATTAGTGTCATATGGAAGATCTTGTTGCCCCATAAGACCCTATTGAATTTTAATGCTATTGGACTTTAACTTTGTCCGTCATGTATAATAATGGGAAATCAGGCTATGAAAAGAAACATGTTTCTAAGACTTTGAACTCCCCCACTTTTCTCAGAGATGGATGGACCGATTTTCACGAAATAAGTTGCAATAGAAAGCTCTAATTGCCTGATAAGACCCTATTGAATTTAATTATAATTGGACTGTAGCTTTGTCTGTTATGTATCAAAATGTAAAAGTTATGAAACTCAATTATCTCAGAAACTCCACAACCGATTTTAACAAAATAGGTTCAAATGAGACAGTCCTTCAAAACCCCAAATTAACGAATTTCATGATGATTGAACATGTAGTTCAAAGGTTATGAAAGGAAACGTGTTCAGAAAACTTTTTAAACTCACTCGTTTTGCCAAAGATGGCATAATTGATTTCAACAATCTTAGTTTTAAATTGAAGGATTAGTTGCTTTATAGGTACCTATTTCATTTGATTATAACACTGGTTGACAAAATCGAAAAAATGCTGCTCTAAAGCTCACAATAGTTGACCTAGAAAGGAAAAAAATTCACAGGAAAAGCTATAATTTTTCATTTTTTCTTAGTTTGACCCTCGGGGCCACACTTGTGTTGATCGGACTTTTATTTTAATCATTATGTGAGCAAAATCATTTCAAATCGTCTGGAAATACGCGAAAATTTAATCGACCATTTTTGATTTGAATGAAACTTTGCACACGTATTTGGCTCAGCAAACTGAGCATTTTCCACAGATGGAGTGATTTTTTACACCCATGAGTTACATTCTAAAAGGGCGTATGCCTTTTGGCATAGGTTTTATTCGAAGCATTGTAGCCCAGAAACCGTTGGTTGTATAGAAAAACTGTCTGAGAATGAGTTGCAGGGAATTAAAAATGCATCATAAAAAAAATATACACTGTACAAAAAAAATTTTTTTTTGACCAAAAATAAATTAAAAATAAACATTAAATTTCAGAAACGATCAGTAATATCAACTGCGTTAAAGAATTTCATTTTCACTGATAAGATCATTGAAATTAATGTATATGGGGCCGTTCAGCAATTACAGTTTATTTTTCCACTTTTTCTTTTTACGTAAGGTAATCAATTCACCCCCCCCTTCCTCCCTTGTAAGATAGCGTAAGAAAGTTGCACAACCCCCCTCCCCCTCTATTTGCTTACATATTTATTGAACGGCCCCTAAGGAACAACACAAATTATTCAAAATCTACTAAGTAAATGTTATTTGCATGTATATGTGTTAATGTATGTTCTTCTGTGTGTGAATGTTATATTTTAAATGTTCGGTATAATTGTGTTGTTGGCTACCAAAAATTTGTTGTTTAGAATGAATAACAAATCCAGCAGAAATTATCAAGGTGTATTGTTTAAGTGCTGGTGTAAATCTATTTTAACAAATAATAAGATCGAATGAGAAAAAATGGGTCTCACCGCTAGGTGGATTAATTTAGGTTTTGTACGCAGTTTTTCAAACGCGGATTTATACGAGGTTTTTTTACGCGGATTTTTGAATTACGCGTTTTTTACGTAGTTTTTTGAATTGATGCACTGATTCCCAAAATTTTTCGTTAATTTTCGAATTAACGTGGGTTTGGAACCAAATACGTTTAAGTGTTTACTTAGTAAAAGACTCAGTTACAAAACTCTCCGCCCTCCGAAAGAACCGGAATGACCGTTAAAGAGGGCAATTCTAAATACTGGTTCTAGAGCGTCTCGGTTTTTTTCTGAAGCCCTTCTTGCTCATTTACTTTACGCGGATTTTTTAATTAACGTTATTTTTTTTAACGCGGATTTTTGAATTACCGCCGTTTTATTACGCGGATTTTGAAATTAACGCGGTTTTTTATACGGATTTTCGAATTAACGCGTTTTTTACGAGGTACGTATCCCCCGCGTTAAAAAAAACCTGCCCGTACACGTAAACAACGCACCAGACAAAAGTATTCACCAAAAATTTGTTTTAAGTCGGACTTTCTTGAAACTTTCAGGGAATGAACTAATACATATGTGGATTATGTTTCTGTATAACTACTTCATTCAATTTCCCTTCCATCGCTGAAAGCCCGCACCTTTCTCTTAAGATCCCTCATAACATTTTGTGCAATGGTTGAACCGGCCTTTTTGGTCAATATCATCCATTCTTTCTTCAACTCCAACTCGTCCTTAAACACCTCGGACGATTTTCGAACTTTGGCCTTCATTATTATCCAAAATCTTTCCACCGGACGAGTCTCTGGTGAATTAGGGGGGTTGGCGGTTTGTGGTACAAAAATAACGTTATTGTCTCAGTACCAATCCAACGTCGATCACGCGTAATAGTATGAAACCAGGTACGGCCAAAATTGCCTTCGTGGGTCCGCAGGAACAGCAACAGTTGCTTCTAGAGGTACTCGGTGTGGAAAATTTCGCTGTTGATGGTACCCGTTGTGATGTACGGTTTACTCAGTTTACCGCATTGACACATGTCGAATTTGCCCACTGTCTTTTTCCTTATGTCTTTTGGTGCAACAAACCGAAACTTGACAACGTAGAACTCAAGCCCCGTTATCTGCTTTGCGCCTGCCTTGATGTATGTTTCGTAATACATAACCACACACATCGGTTTCGTTAACCACTCTCGATACAGCTTCCTTGTGCGCGATTTGGCCGTCGTGTTTTATTGTACACGCCGGTTCGGTGCCTTCCGTGACCTTGAATACACGAAGCCCAGCTCGTTTCATTGTTCGCTGAATCAACCAAGCGGAACACTTTGCCATCAGTGCCGCGTCGCGAATCGGAAGGTTTGGATCACGTTCGGAATAATCCAACACCTTCTGAGCCTTCACAGGGTCATTTGTCATCGATTTACTTCACTTCCAGTCCGCCGCTCGTCTGAGATTCAATAAACGATTTTACCGCCCGAGACACAGTTGTATGGGTGATTCTCAGTTGTCTCCCGATCCATCTCATGGTCGCAGTCGGATTTTCCATGACGGCGCGCAAAATTCTCTGGCAATTTTTTTCTTGTATCGATTAGATCTCAATAATTCACTTCAAACAAGTTATACCCAGCTTTTCATCAATGTTTACCCACGGACAAAAAGTTACACACAAATAAAAATGATGCATTTTTTTCGAGTACGGCCTTAGTCTCTTTGGTTCTTTATAATAAACTAATACAACCATTTTCTTTTACGTTCGCAGGAAGCGTACTGGCGCATTCCAGCTACAATGGACCGAATTGAGCTCGATTTGCGCGTTAAACTGCTCAACGACAGCGACTATCTTCACATTGATTCAGTGGAGTGCGATATAGATCGTAATGAAGAACGACTGTTTGACACTGATATTATTGCGAATCCCGATTACAATATGGAAGTGGAAGAACAAGGACTGTCTGAGGATATGTTAAGCTCGTGGCGAAACAAGACAAACTTATTGTATAGCAGGAGCGACCTAGATGTCGGAATGCGTGAGCCACTGAAAAATAAAAGCAGTAAAAAAAATCCGTCGGTCACCTCGAACAGCAATAAAACCAACACCAGAAAGAATAACACCAATAAAATTAAAAAAAAATTCAACCTGATTGAGTGGTTGAACGAAAGTGATGACGAGTTCGGGAAATCTTTACTATTAGATAAACATGTAACAAGCAATACTGAAGATAATGAAAATTCAGATCAAATCAGATCAAATAAAAAAGCAAAATCACACATATTGTTGCCTTCCGACTCGGAGTCGGATAATGAGCAGTTGCGGCTATTTATCTCGGAAAACGACAGCGACGATGGAGAAGATCATATTCACGATAGTGGCCGTGGAGCTACAGCTGCACGCATTAAGCGTATACGGTCGGACGATTCAGATACAGATAGCAATGACCACATTCAGAAGTATTCTAAACAACGACGTCGTGTTTTGGTAATTGACGACCAGGACGATTAGCGATTTGATATATAGTCTAAGTATTATGGTGTGATTCTTTTTTCTTGATGTAAATGATTTAATGTATAATTCGATAAAACAAAAACGTCGGCAAAAAAAAATCACAAAAATATAAAAGTTTTGTAACGAGTGATTAAAATAAAGATTTACTTAGTTAAAACATTCGACAAGCGTTCAATTTCGTGTTCGATCGCCCCATTGGTGACCCGCGACGTCGCGAACATTGAAATTTCGCGATTTTACCTCGTCATTCGTGTTGTTAGTTAAACGCAATATCTAACCTTAACATGGCGAATGCAAACGAAAACCACATCACGGCGTCTATCGCTATTAAATTGCCGAATTTTTGGAAAGCAGATCCGGTCATGTGGTTTGCCCAAGTCGAGGCACAATTCCATTTAGCAAAAATCGTCAATGATGAGCCTAAGTTTTACCACATCGTGGCGAAAGTGGACCAATCAGTCGTTTGTCATATATATGATTTGGTAGCAGCACCTCCGGAACAAAATAAGTATGAAGCCGTCAAAGAACGTTTAGTTTCCCGGTATCCGCTAAAGGTCGCCTCGAACAGCTGCTAGGAGCCCAAGACCTCGACCACCCCACCTCTTGGCAAAAATGAGAGAATTGTCTGCCGGTTTGGGCGTTGACAACAATCTACTAAAAATGCTTTGATTCAACGTCTATCGCTAAAAATACGGCCGGTATTAGCTTGTCATGACGGCACCATTGAAAAACTCGCGAAAGTGGCGGATAAAATCACGGATATTTCTACTAATCCGTTATCCGCAGCAGGGATAGCACACAGCGAACCAGTGTCCAGACACGATAGCAAATTTTTAGAGCAAATAAAATACCTTACAGCGGAAATTCGTCGGCTAAAAACTTCCAAGCACAACCAAGGCAGATCTACTTCACAAAGCCAAAGAGATTCACGCTCGTCATCGGGATCCAGGATGTGCTGGTACCATCGGAAGTATGGGAACGATGCTCAACAATGTCGTGAGCCGTGTACAGCACTCGTGCGCTAATTGCACGGAAGTTGCAGTGCGACTAGCGGATGGGCTTTTTAACCCGTAAAGACCCGGGACGGAACTTTTTTTTAGAAAATGGTCGTTCTCAGCGATGCTGCGGCCGATTTGAGTAAACTCGGAATATTATTCAAGGGGAATAGTTGCTCTAAGTTTTAGTAAGGGTGCCACCCCTCTGAACCCCTCCCAGTTTATGTGAGACCCGAATATATCTGTGCCTTTTTTTATTTTTTCCTACGGATTGAACAAACGCATGGATTTATCATACGTATCAAATGTCCTTTGCATCAAATCATGTCGAGTAGATGAAATACGATTAACAAAAGTAAATTTTGAAGTTACCAAATTATTTCAGTGCAAAATCACATAACTACGTATTTTCATAGAAAGTCAAAAAAGATGTTCTACTGAGGGAGATTGTAGCTGTGTCCTTCAAGTTTTCTACTCTACATTTTTAGAATTAGGTCTTCTAAGTCCAAATATGTTAAAAGATTCATTCTAGCATATACAGATTTTGAGAAAAACAAGTTTGAATTCACTAAAGTACGAATTTTCATGGAAATTAGATTTTCTCAGTCTCTCACAGTAGGTTTCTATTTTGTTTTTCCATTTTTCAACTTTGCATTTTTAGAAAAAGGTCTCCTGAATTCAAATATGGCGAAAGATTTATTCTAGCATGAACAGATTTTGAGAAAAACAAGTTTGAATTCACTAAAGTACGAATTTTCATGGAAATTCGATTTTCTCAGTCTCTCGCAGTAGGTTTCTATTTTGTTTTTCCATTTTTCAACTTTACATTTTTAGAAAAAGGTCTCCTGAATTCAAATATGGCGAAAGATTTATTCTAGCATATACAGATTTTGAGGAAAACAAGTTTGAATTCACTAAAGTACGAATTTTCATGGAAATTCGATTTTCTCAGTCTCTCACAGTAGGTTTCTATTTTGTTTTTCCATTTTTCAACTTTGCATTTCTAGAAAAAGGTCTCCTGAATTCAAATATGGCGAAAGATTTATTCTAGCATGAACAGATTTTGAGAAAAACAAGTTTGAATTCACTAAAGTACGAATTTTCATGGAAATTCGATTTTCTCAGTCTCTCACAGTAGGTTTCTATTTTGTTTTTCCATTTTTCAACTTTGCATTTCTAGAAAAAGGTCCCCTGAATTCAAATATGGCGAAAGATTTATTCTAGCATGAACAGATTTTGAGTGAAACATGGTTAAAATTATCAAAGTATGTACGTCTTAGACAAGTAATTATATCTGTATCTAACTAGATACCAGCAACTCGGTATCAAAGTTTTGGTTCATAGCATAGAGCAGAATTCGTATATTTATAAACCATACGGAATCTCGGGTTGGTTTAGAAATATACGAACTGAAAAAAAAAATTAAAGCCTTTCAAGTTTTAAAACAAAAAATAGAGTCACGTGGCTTGTGATTAGTCTTTAGAGTAAATAAAGCGGACGATAGAGTTTTTTTTGTTTTCTTGGACAATTTATACGGAGACTACGGTCGGAACTACGAATAACTAACCAAACCAACGAAGATAAAAAAAATCGATGTGAGCACTGGCACCGCAAAACGTTTGTGTTAGTGTGTACCTTAGTGTACCTTAGTACCTTAGTGAGTTCAAACTCGTTTTTCTCAAAATCAGTTCATGCTAGAATAAATCTTTCGCCATATTTGGATTCAGGAGACCTTTTATAAAAATGCCAAGTTAAAAAATGGAAAAATAAAACTAAAATCTACTGTGAGAGACTGAGAAAATCAAATTTTCATGAAAATTCGTACTTTAGTGAATTCAAACTTGTTTTTCTCAAAATCTGTTCATGCTAGAATAAATCTTTCGCCATATTTGAATTCAGGAGACCTTTTTCTAAAAATGTAAAGTTGAAAAATGGAAAAACAAAATATAAACCTACTGTGAGAGACTGAGAAAATCGAATTTCCATGAAAATTCGTACTTTAGTGAATTCAAACTTATTTTTCTCAAAATCTGTTCATGCTAGAATAAATCTTTCGCCATATTCGAATTCAGGAGACCTTTTTCTAAAAATGCAAAGTTGAAAAATGGAAAAGCAAAAATGAAACCTACTGTGAGAGACTGAGAAAATCGAATTTCTATGAAAATTCGTACTTTAGTGAATTCAAACTTGTTTTTCTCAAAATCTGTTCATGCTAGAATAAATCTTTCGCCATATTCGAATTCAGGAGACCTTTTTCTAAAAATGTAAAGTTGAAAAATGGAAAAACAAAATAGAAACCTACTGTGAGAGACTGAGAAAATCGAATTTCCATGAAAATTCGTACTTTAGTGAATTCAAACTTGTTTTTCTCAAAATCTGTTCATGCCAGAATAAATCTTTCGCCATATTTGAATTCAGGAGACCTTTTTCTAGAAATGCAAAGTTGAAAAATGGAAAAACAAAATAGAAACCTACTGTGAGAGACTGAGAAAATCGAATTTCCATGAAAATTCGTACTTTAGTGAATTCAAACTTGTTTTTCTCAAAATTTGTTCATGCTAGAATAAATTTTTTGCCATATTTGAATTCAGGAGACCTTTTTCTAAAAATGTAAAGTTGAAAAATGGAAAAACAAAATAGAAACCTACTGTGAGAGACTGAGAAAATCGAATTTCCATGAAAATTCGTACTTTAGTGAATTCAAACTTGTTTTTCTCAAAATCTGTTCATGCTAGAATAAATCTTTCGCCATATTTGAATTCAGGAGACCTTTTTCTAAAAATGCAAAGTTGAAAAATGGAAAAACAAAATAGAAACCTACTGTGAGGGACTGAGAAAATCGAATTTCCATGAAAATTCGTACTTTAGTGAATTCAAACTTGTTTTTCTCAAAATCTGTATATGCTAGAATGAATCTTTTAACATATTTGGACTTAGAAGACCTAATTCTAAAAATGTAGAGTAGAAAACTTGAAGGACACAGCTACAATCTCCCTCAGTAGAACATCTTTTTTGACTTTCTATGAAAATACGTAGTTATGTGATTTTGCACTGAAATAATTTGGTAACTTCAAAATTTACTTTTGTTAATCGTATTTCATCTACTCGACATGATTTGATGCAAAGGACATTTGATACGTATGATAAATCCATGCGTTTGTTCAATCAGTAGGAAAAAATAAAAAAAGGCACAGACATATTTGGGTCTCACATAAACTGGGAGGGGTTCAGAGGGGTGGCACCCTTACTAAAACTTAGAGCAACTATTCCCCTTGAATAATATTCCGAGTTTACTCAAATCGGCCGCAGCATCGCTGAGAACGACCATTTTCTAAAAAAAAGTTCCATCCCGGGTCTTTACGGGTTAATTGCATGAACTCAAAACTGTCAAAAAATTTTAGGGGGTGCGCTAAAGGTTCGTTTTCGTGTATCCGTTCACGAATCAATTTTGAACCAGTCAGATTTTTCCATGAATTGCAACTTAATTAAAGTGTAATGAACATACCTGTATTTCAGAGAATCCCACGTTTTCAGAAGCTGTAAAGTATGTGGACAGCTTAACGCGACATTTCAGCGAGTGTGTGACACAAGTGATCAAATTTAAATCAATAAGATCGACTATAATTGAAAACAAACGGGGCAAACGTGCAATGTGATTATGTATAAATGCTATTTAGTACATACAATCGGAATCTTAAATAACAAAATTAAAAAGTATTAAATTTACTTTCAGTTAATTAAATATTTCGTGCGTTCAGTATCCCCTCGCAAAACTTGACAGAGAGACGTTAGCTTCAAAAACCACGTGTAGTTTGACGCAAAACTGCTTTTTAATTGCACTTTCGTGCAACTAGCGGACGTGCAATTAAAATGCAGTGCAACTAAATCGCGTGCAATTAGCGAACGAGTGCTGTACATGGAATTCAAAAAACTAAAAATCTCCCCACCGTCGCACAGTGTGTCCAAATCGATAAACGGACGGCAAAACCATTTTTTTAAGTTCTATATTATGTATATCTTCTAGAAAGTTGCTTCGTTTACTGCTGTTCTACATATGCTATAATAGAATTAGTTACAAATTTCGCCGTATAGAGGGCGCCATACCTAACTTTTAAACGTGACTTGCTAGACGAAGTTACTTCTGCAAACTTGTGTAAAATTTGATTACAAAACTGTTTGCTGAATACCTCAAACCTCTAGAAATTGAGATTTCAGAGCTACAAGATGTTTTCTAAAAAGGCTTTTTAAATGCAGTTTTTCATCCATATGTTCAACTCTAAGGCCTAAAACATGACTGTATATAATTGAAAGTGACGTGGTAAATCAAGATGAACAATTTTTAGTGATATATTGGTTATTATATACATACAGTATTCATGAATGAAAACGTGAAAAAAGTGTTTTTAAAGGCTTTTCTAGAAGATATTGATAACATTGGACTTCAAAATTTCCTATTCCCGTCCTTTCTAGATTCAGCCCCATTGTGTCTGTTCATTGGGCATAGAAACGGAAACGTAGTGTACGCGCCGGCAACGCACATATGCATGTAAAAATCGGTAACTTCAGTTGGTCAAATATTCAAAACTACCAATAACCTACTGTAGTTTTGTGTTTTTCTGTTAGTCAGAAAGTTACTCTATCGGATGGCTTCATAGAATTTCGGATTCGTTTGCCCCTTTTCGAGTTTCATCTCAAATAAAAAAAAAACACTTTTTTCCTGTTTTCATTCATGAATACTGTATATAATAACCAACATATCACTAGAAATTGTTCATCTTGATTCACCACGTCACTTTCAATTATATACAGTCATGTTTTAGGCCTTAGAGTTGAACATATGGATGAAAAACTGCTTTTAAAAAACCTTTGATCGCGCACGGCCCTACGTTGTGTTTAGTTTTGCCCTTTGGCATCACGGAGGGCAATTACGGCCCAGGGAAAAGTTCTCTTTACCACGACGAAGGCAACGCACATATTCACTAACATACTTTACAATTTATTCTGGTATAATATTTACAATAGTGGCAGCGTGACGGCGCTTTGCAAAAGAAACTATTCGTCTAGCAAGTCACGTTTTGCAGTTAGGTATGGCGCCCTCTATACGGCGAATTTTTAACTAATTCCATTAAAGCATATGAAGGACAGCAGTAAACGAAGCATCTTTCTAGAAGATATTGATAACGTAGGACTTGAAAAAAATAGTTTTGCCGTTCGTTTCTCGATTTGGACACACTGTGCGTCGTCGGCGAAGGTGGCAGGAGTATCTGAAAGCCGCCGAATGGTAATCTTCGATAAAACAAACAATTCTCGCTTCTTAGTTGACACTGGATCAGACGTTTCAATCTTGCCGGCTTCTAGGAAGGACCGCGTCGAAGGTGTTAAAACTCAGCAACTGTATGCCGCCAACGGCAGTCGCATTCGAACGTATGGAACGAAATTGCTATCCACGGATCTTGGGTTAAGACGTAAATTTACCTGGAACTTCCTGATCGCTGAAGTGACGGTACCAATAATTGGGTTGTTTAGCTATTCACGGATTTCCGATTTTCATATATTATCTGAAAGAGTGTAATTTTCTGAGCAAAACGTGATTTTTTAAAACTTCATATCATTATCCTTCGATTTTTAAATGAAGAATAAAAATTCGCTCTAAATCGCTACAATGACAGTTGGTATATGGGTGAACTGTCATTGTAGCAATTTCGAGCAGAATTCGAGCAGTTTGAAATCGTGATTTAAAAAGCGAAGGACAACAATAGGAAGTTTTTCTAAATCACGTTTTACTTAGAAAATGCAGATCTTTCAAATAATATAAAAAACTGATATAGCTAAACAACCCAATTGAAGCCGATTTTTGGCCCACTTTGGTATTCTCGTTGATCTCAAAAGCCAAAAACTAATAAACAGAAAAACAGGATTATACTCCTCTGGTGGTATGATAACTGCTGATCAGCATAGTATCACAATTGTGGACACCGGTCATCCTTTTCGGAAGTTGCTTGAAGAGTTTCGGGAAATTACTCTCCCTTCGACAATGCGCTCTGTTTCACAGAGTGACGTAACTCACCACATTATTACTCGTGGTCCACTGGTAGCGTCAAAAGTACGACGGATGCATCCTGATAAAATCAAAGCAGCCAAGGAAGAGTTTTGGCTTATGTGTGACCTGGGAATCTGCAGACCATCAAGCAGCAGTTGGGCGAGCCCTCTACATTGCGTACCCAAAAAGAATGGTCAATGGCCCTTCGTTGGAGATTACCGGCGTCTTAATCAGGCCACAACACCTGATCGCTACCCGGTCCCGCACATTCACGATCTGTTGAATTTGCTGCACGGTAAGTCCGTTTTTACAACTTTTGATTTGGAGCGAGCATACCACCAGGTTGCAGTAGAGAAAAACAAAAAACCCCTTTTAACGCGCACGCGGATTCTGTAACGAGCGATTAAAATAAAGATTTACTTAGTTAAAACTTTCGACAAGCGTTTAATTTCGTGTTCGATCGCCACAGTTTCTTAAAAATCCAATAAATCTCAATCTAATAACTTCAATAGCTCCGATATAGAACTGAATGTTTTATTCAAACTACATACGTTGGGTTCGGCTTAGAAATCAGTATTTCTTCATTCAATTATTGGGGGGCCAAAGAGCCTTGAAAAAATCTGATTTATCTGATTCTAAAAATATATTGCATAAAATTTTTGCGTGATTGGAATGGCAGTTTTGATAGTAACTATCATAGACTACAATTATGCAAAATGGCGTGAGGTGTGTGAAGTTTAAAAATAACAAATAAAACTATCAGGAAAACGAAAAAAGAGACGCCAATATTCTAGAATTATTGAGGGGGCAAAATGATACGTTGCCCCACGGGAAAAATATTGGGGGGGGGGGCAAAAAGTGCCTTGCCCCTTGAAGTTGACGCCTATGGTTATTACAGGTGGGTTTGGCCCGACCTATGTGGTACGAATATGTCCAACCGAACATGTGCCATAAAAGGATAAAATTTCTAAATTTTGGGTAGCTTATTTTTACTCGTTTTTTCATTACATATATTTTTTTACTTTGAGAAGTGAAAATAAAATTTGGGGATCAGCGTTTTTTCGTATCTAGTTTGCCATGTTTCTAGAACATTTCCATTGAACAGCAAAAACAGTGTAAACATTTATGTCGGTAACTTTTCACCTGCGCACACTAGTAAACGTGTATAGCCATGTAAAGTTGCTTCAGTTTCATCCAAGCTGTAATTCGCATCCCGATATTCACAATTTCTCAAAACTTTTTCCTTATTTTGCCAATTGGGTTGTTTAGCTATATCAGTTTTTTATTATCATCTGAAAGATCTGCATTTTCTTAGTAAAATGTTATTTAAAAAAAAATTATCGTTGTCTTTCGCTTTTCAAATCACGATTTAAAACTGCTCGAAATCGCTACAATGACAGTTCGCCCATATACCAACTGTCATTGTTGCAATTTAGAGCGAATTTTCATTCTTCATCTAAAAATCGAAGGATAATGATATAAAGATTTAAAAAATCACGTTTTGCTTAGAAAATTATACTCTTTCATATGATATATAAAAATCGGAAATCCGTGAATAGCTAAATATCCCATTTACGTTTACCATCAACTATAGATTCCTGGTCACGAGTGAAAAGAACTGAATTTAAAACATAGAACTAAATTTAAAACATAGAATAGAATAAGTGTTCAACTGAAAAGATTTCCAGATGTTCAAAATGTAGCATTGCAAACGAATGGCACTAACATACTCGTACTTAAATAGGTCTGTACATCTTTGATAAAGCTTTTCAAAATATCTGCATCGCTAATTGTGTTACATTTGAACACTGTGAGATCAGATTTTGCCACAATGTTTGGCTCCCGAAAGTTGTAGAAGATTCTTATTCTTCGCAAATCTGGGTTCAACGTACAATTTCATAAATTAAAGAAAGTGAGGACAGAAGCTTCGCAAGGCTGAAGAAAAGGAGCTAAGTGAGCATTGCAGTTTCCTCTGAAATCTAATTAAATTTTTTAAGAAAAAGCTAAAGGGTACCCAATTCATTTACACCAGTCAAGACGCATTACGAAGAGTGTAAAAATTATGTTAAGTTGTCGATGATTGTTTTTTTCTTTTGAGAAATAAATAGCGATACGAAAAAAAATAAAGGGATAGAGAAGAAGAGAGAGCAGGGAGAAAGAGAATAAATTATCCAAAAAGTAAAATATCCCATGTCTGAAATATACTTCGGTCAAATTTCTACAGTTTAAGCTACCAATAAAAATTCGCACTTAGTATTTTTTTGAAGAACCTCAGGGTGTTCATTTGAGCATGCGAACATCAAAATCGGAACATGCGTTCTGTAAAATGAGCGTTTATTTTGTAATTTTTTTGTTTCGATTCTGATATACTATACATATTAACAACATATTTACACATACATATATACAAGCACACATACACATACATACAGAAATTGTTCAGTTCGTCGATCTGAGTCGATTGGTGTACAACACATGGCTCTCCATGCCATTCATTTTGCCTTAAAAGTTAAATATCTTATGTGAAAAATACTCTTTGATCAATATTTTAAGAACTAAGCTGCCGGTACCCGGATAACTGTCCCATAATGAAAAACAACATGTTGAGAAAACGGCGATTTAATATTCCATAACAGTTTAATGACAGCACAAGTTTATCGTTGAGAACAAAAAACCATGGATGGAATTGGTTTTCGTTATATAACTTGAAAAAAAAAGACAAAATGGGACAAAATATGCGGGTACATTTCAAAAGTACTCGCATATTTCGTCCCATCACATATAAATTCAACCAGCAACCGGCAGTATTATTGGCAACGTAGATTGTACTACATACAAACAACATTGGTTTAGTTAATTAAATGACATACTTCTATATACCCAAAATAATCCGATATACACTAATCTGGAGCAAAATTATATGTTTGCAGTTTGTACCACTATGCAGTGGGACTGTAATGCGGGTACTTTCAATATGCATAGCATAGCATAGCATAGCATATTTGATCGCCCGTGTGTTGCCCGCGATTGACCAGAATCAGCTGAAATTGCACAAAGAACCGTCAAAATGGTGCCTAGGAGTAGCAAGCCATTTTCAGTGTACAATTCCTGGTGATTTTTCTTTTCACTGGTCAATAACGTAGCTGGCCACGCCCAATGCAGATCAATAGAGGAAGGGATATCGGGAGTGTTAGTTTAATACTTGTTGCTACTAGAGACCGAGGAATCCTCTGCATCATCCACAAGTATCAAAGGAAGGAATTAGTGTTAGTGGAAAGGAATTGATCTGGATCCATCGAGGTTGATGGTGCGATCTTTTCTACACAAATTCGCGCCCGATATGGATATTTCTCGGTCTCTGCGCAACCGGCCATCAGAAGACGATATAAATAGAACCGCATCACGATCGCTGTATCGGCATATAGGAGAATCGAAGTTTCTAGGTATCATCGGCAACCAATCGTTAACAGTCTGTATCACACCAAACTTCGCGTTTCATCCCGTGAACTATTAAAATTTACCTCGAAACGAATGAATTTCGTAAAACGCACCGCACGCCGAACGCAAACTACTGGTACCAGCTCAAAGAACCGTTAGAGCGAGTAAAAAAACCCACAAGGCACACCAGAGCATTAAACGATGTAATGGTCATTGAGCTCCGAAACCGCTGTATTAAGATAGTTACACTGAGCGCTGTCAAAATAACGTGCGCGAAACTGAGCTGACTTCCCCGAAGTGAAAAATAGCGTGCCCACTGCACTCCGGAAACCCCTAGATAAACAAAACTCACCCGGGCCGATGATGCGTTTCACCGGGGCATTATGGACGACCGCTCCATTTTCTCCTACCGGCGCATACGCGACACGACGTTTCGCACAAAAGACACCTACTGAATATAAAAACTGACAAAGTTACATGCATTCATAGCCCAAAAACTTAAAAAAATGCAAATAAGCATATTAAACAAAACAGAGTTCCAAGTTTATTATTAAAATGCCAAAATATTTGCAATCAAAGTTCAGTTGTCGTGAACTATTTTCACGCCCAAAACGATTTCAACATAATTAAATAAAAGTTACTTATGTATATCAACATTTGTCCAAAAGCTAGGAAAATCATAAAACAAGAACATAGAACTGAATAAAATGTCACCGCCCTGCCAGGACTCACAATTGTAGACGATGCATCAATTGCATGCCGCATTGTCATGCTCGAATGATAAATTTTGAAACTATATTTTAAAACTGCCAATTTTGACCTGTGAGAGTGCACCGTACAATCTGGTTTGTAAATATAAAAAAAACTCCACCCGCAACCGAAAAGCTACCACACTTTGTGCACCCAACAGATGACACATTTACATTTCTGGCAAAGTCCTAAACCCGCTAAAAACCACTACACACAGAGCCTATGCATTCTTAAAATGTTTGATACAAAAACTTATACTCATCTGTTTTATTTTGGTTATGCCTGTGCCAGCGAAACAAACGCCGACAAACACAGCGCAACACTAATCTCTTCGCTCTCTCGCCAGATATTATTGTTCTCTTCGCTCACACCGCCATGCATTCCATTTTCGCATGTTAATAACGAACCGCTAGTTAGCGCGACGCACAAAGTAGGCACTCACACTCACGCAACTTAGCTGGCCTTACAATTTTCAATTGCAATTCGAGGAAAAAAATACTATTTTCACGCAAAGAACACTGTGTTTTTCACAAAACCTTCACTTTTCTCACTTAGACAAAGCATCACAGATCACAACTTGACACTTTTTAACAAGTTTGGCCACTTAATTCACTTATAAATTAATAACTTAAACAGATAGCTTTCGGGGCACGTATATTTTTTTTTCGTTTCCGAGATTTTTTGTAATGCGGGTACTTTCAATATGGGACAAAAACAACTTGGTATTTTTTCCATGTTTTTCCATATAAAAGCATCAATTTTTTTTTCAGAAAATATGATAACAATTAAGTCGATTCCCGATGATAACTCAGTAGCTTTCGTTTGCTTATAAGATCATCAAAATCGGATATTGCGTTCTGTAAGAAAGGTGCGTTAGTATTTTGCGGCACATACATACAGACAACACACATACACACGAACAGACATTGCTCAGTTCGGCGAGCTGAGTCGAATGGTATATAAGGTTCGGCCCTCCGGGCCTTGGATCTATTTTGCGTTTTTCGACCGTTTTTAAAACCTTTGTTTAGTATAACAAAGGTAAAACGTTAACCAAAAAAGTGCCAAAAAACATTGAAAATTGAATTTCGTGCTTTATGAACGGCCCCTAACAAAAAAAGGATTCGTGTTCAGCGCCCCCAAAATTATGTAAATACCAAGTTTTGTCGCAAAGATCGACACTTTTTGCTTGGCCAGCCTTTGTATGAAGTCGCCCCACTGTGCAGCAGTGGCAGCAGGCGTCTGCCGGGAAAAGTCTTCCTTGCACGGATTCTATACGGATGTGGAGTTTCCAGGAGAAACTTACTTGTGATCTGGCAGGATTGACATCGGTAGCGTGGAAAAATAATATGTTCAAACTGGGTATTTTCCGTTGTACCAGCTACCCTTCTCTGGGTCCGAACGAGTAAAATAATATTCTGAGAATAAGGAAACTTTGCGTAGTGCGCCTGCCTGCTTTAGTCATGTTATCACTGCCGGTTGGTCCTAATCTCAAGATTCAAAATGCAATCCAGCTGCAATCGGCAATAGACCTCCCTCAACTCTGATTAATCGCTATTCAGCTTTGCGGGAATCAAATTCGACAAGGGGCGGATTTCGGAAAACGAAGCTTTTTCACTTATGTTTTATTGTAAAACGCCGGACACAAAAATACACCACGATTAGCACGGTTGCTGCCTCGTTTGGCAGACATGCATAATTAATTCTAATACAACACATACGTCCTATTCCGCCGAAACTTGTTATCGGGCTCAAAGACATTTTTTCCAGCGAAAAACATGCACGTATGAAATGGCCAAAGTTGCAGTAGCGCACTACAGGAAAATCAAAAGTCCCAGCCGGGCAAATTCCACATTCTCTTCAAACGAAAGTAAAGACCCTAAAATCGACAAGAGGCCGTACCAGGTGAACCGACTGTGTGATGGCCCTGTTATGTATTGGTCCGCAGGCCGAGAAGCATTAAGTGATTAGAAGATAGTCCAAAGAGGAAAGAAGCCTTTCCTTCAATTTCCCTCTCTCATCGCCACCCCGCAGGATCGGGATGAAAGCTTTCTCTTTCTTCCTGCAATCCTACAATGGGTTGTTTGGTTGTTTTTTTTTATTTGTGTGCCCAGGCGACTTAACCCAGTTTCTAGGAAAGCACGCTTGCTTGGTTGGACCACGAGCGCGAGCTGCACACGAGGCTGGTGAAAAACGAAACCATGTTTATGGCGTTTGGGTTTATTTTCAAAGATGTGTACCGTATTACAATCGGGATATCTGATCAACGCTGGGATATGGTAACTTTTAGGAAGAATCAACGGACATGAAATTTGGATATTATTTTTCTAGTAGAGCTTCCACGAGAGATGCCATAAAATAAGCAGCGTCAGTTGCGACAGCTCTCCTACTTTTTAACCGGTTTATATATTAGGGAAATTCTGAATTGAATTTTACATAACATTGCGTATTGAATTTCAAATTGCTTTTTGACAATTTTTTTCAAAATGAATTTCAAAATTTTATTTACAATGTATACAAAAGAATGATATCTAAACTCTAGGTGTTTGCAGGTGTGGTCCGACAATCGAGCACTATTAAGGGGTAATATCCACCAAAAAAAGTTCTGTTCCGACAAAAAAAAATCGACTTTGATTGTTTATAACTTTAGTTGTTGTTAATCAATCGCTTAAATCGTGTGTACTTCAGTAGATAATCTAATGGAGAAGCTACAGTTACAATTTCAAGTCAATCGGATGCACAGTTCTTCAGTTCTACTGCTTGCCGATTTTGAAAACATGGTTTTGAGAAAAACGCGTTTAAAGTTTCAAATTGCTATAAATCTTAAGAATTGCAACAGGAAAGCCCTTAATAATTTTTTTACCCTTAGTCAGCTATCCCTGCGCCATAAAGTTGTCCTTCGTGGGCCCTATTTTCCTCTTCTACCTTTTTTTTGTCTGATGTAAGGCTGTGCCTAGCCTCTTTCGCGGCATCGGACATGCGATGCTCAGCGACTTTGACGCGGTTGGCTTCCGATCCCACGCAAAACTCGTAGATGTTCGGTCCAACGGTTAACCCAAGAGCATGATTATGTATTTGAGGACAGTTTAAAATATAGGCATCACCGCAGTTCGAACAAGACACAAGAATCTTGAAGCCTAGTCCACGCTTGCTCGACTGTGAAAACCGCACATCACTATTACATTTTTTACACATTCCTAATTCAGAAAGGGCTTAAATACAGCGTAAAATGTATGAATCAGTAGCCGAAATCCCTATCAACATCGCGATCACGGTTAAATCAGAAGTTTTAAATTTTTCTTCCGGGTTGATCTGGAACTTCTGCTTTTACTGCCTTTGGGGCCACTGTACATCTTGTCACTCATATTTAGGTACTTTTGAATATGACTCACAATTAAAAAGTATAGAAAAATTCAAACAGAAAACGTACATAATGAGAACGGCTGATCAATTAAACCAAGGAAAATTGTGAGTAAACTCGTGCTGTAGAGACGCTGTAACGGTCGAAACTTGATGTAGCGACCTCTATACTTTAAATTTGAAACACAATATCGATCATAGGCAACTTCTACTAGTTTACAAAGCCGAGCATCGCCAAATTAAACGAAATATGTGATTTTGGAGCATAAAAGTTGTTCGGTAAAAATGGATTTAAACGAACTTTGAGTTTAGATCTGTACTTGGGCGATGTAGATTTTGATTCTGGGATAGTTTTGGCACGATTTAGGCCAATAAAAAGAATGGCGAAAAAAATTTTTTTGGTGAATATTACCCCTTAACGAAAAACTTCAGCACAGCAGTCGGGAGGTACGAGCCACTGGTGGTGGACCCAATACACTACATTCGTTTAACCACAACGAGGAGTTAATTATCAAATCACTTTCTATAAACAGAACTGTTGATCATACAGGTAGGTAGGTATTCAAGGCAGATACTTATTAATTTTGCTATATGATATTCTGTTTCTTTTTTTTTAGAATGCGTATGTGGATTAGTGGCTCTGAACCCACAGAAAATTTTCCGCAAGAAGCGAATGCTGAAGATAAGTCGGCTGAAGAGATTTTTTCTGATACTCATGCTATTGAAGAAAACAATGACGATAAAACACCTGATGATATCCAAGGAAAAAAGCATGCACCGTAAACAAGATGCTCTGGTGGACGTGTTACCAAGCATAACTATCGGGAATTTTTTTTAAAAGAACAGTCTTCTAATCTTCGAAAAATAAAGGGGTAGGGTAGGTGTTCCAGTAATGGAGGGTCTAAGCCCCAGTGATTTTTAAAAACGAGAATATCAATGTTCATATCGCAAATATCCAACACATGTTACTTTGGTGTAATTGGAAATATCATAAATTGTCATGCACCATTACAGTTTGTATATGTTATAAACAAAATATGTATGAAAAATGAATAATTGTGAACCAATCTCATGTACCAGTGATGGAGGCCTTGGAGGAACTCGACCTTCTGTTTGACTTATACACAGACTTCGCAGCCGGCTGTTTAGTGTACAGGACAATTGTGGGGCTAGCACTACGATCCTACTGACACTAACAGTCTCTCCCGAGCCGAGACTCGAACCTACGACGATTGGCTTGTTAGGCCAGCATCGTACCTCGAGACCATCTGGGAGAGAAGATGAGAGGCTGATAGAGGCTATGTTCCTATAATAGTGGAAAATGTGCCAGTAATGGTGGTAGTCGCGATTTAGTTTTTTTGATGCTCTAAGGTAGCATCCTAGACCTCTTTCTTCACCGTGGTTAAACGTCTAGCATGAAACATGCAAAGCCTTGGTGTTACATTCCGATTTGGAACTTGACCTTCTGTTTTTATACACAGGCTAGCGCTACGACTCTACTGACACTAACAGTCTTCTCACGAGCCGAGAATCGAATCTACGGCAACTGGCTCGCTAGGCCAGCATCGTACCTCAAGACCAGCTGAGAGATAGCATAAGCCGTGATAATTATTCGCTTTGATTTTAAAAAAGTTTTGAAAAATGAAAAATCAATACTCCATTTTCCACTCAGACGAAAACGGATCGTTGACTCAGGTATCCCGTAGTGCCTAGAAGCATCGTAAATAGTTCTTTCACCGCTTTTGATGTTTTATAGGCACTCGCAGATGGTTTTTTCGGTGTACGAACGAGATACCTGGTGACGTTTTTTCTTTTGCTGCTGCATTCTGAAAAAAGCATGACTGGTAACAATCACGGGCGCAAAGTAAAATAGAAGCTTACCTATGATATTAAAATGTAAGAATAACGGTAAGTAGATTGTATTGAGTGGGCAAGAATCAAATTTACACACGAGAGTAGCTCGCGCACCACAGTTTGTTTACATCTGCTCAGTTACAAACCTAACCTCAAATGTTGGCTGAAGCACTACCACTATTACTGGAACAGGGGTACTAAAATTGTTCCTATAGTGGAGTTTCAATTTATTCAGTATTTTGATGATTATTTGTGATTTTTTCGATTGATTATGGTAAAAAAAAATAGTTAAGAACGTTTCTACAAAAACTGTTGCCACAGGAATCGTGTTTACATTCATATTTCAAGCTACGAAATTTCACTGTTACGTTACAAATTTCGTAAGAATCTTGCTGTTTTTTTAACTCTCGAATGAATTAATAAATACGAAGTGTTTGAATGAGATTTCAAGCCAGTATAGTTAACCAAATCGTAGACATATTTCCACAGAATCAATACAAATTATCTGATAATATAAAATTATCCCGGAAAATGTCTTAATATCGCTAAATTCTGGTATACCACCACTACTGGTACACCCACCATTACTGACACACCTACCCTATCTTTCGGATTGTGCACGATACACAAAAAAGTCGCACACAATGGATGAGAGACGACTTGAGCTTGGGGAAAACCGAATGAGTTTGGTGGAGCAGAAATTTTTCTTCAAGGAAAAATCAGCATTGGAGAAACAAAAGCCAGAAAATCCAAATGCAATTGAAGCTGTTGGAGTAAAAAAAGCGAAAGCTTGACTTTGAAATAGCGCGAACCAGTAATGCCGCTGATAAGGGACCATACTTAAATGACGTAGCATTCACGGGGGAAGGGGGGATATCATCGTTTTGTGACAAGCTGTGACAAGGGGGTTGGATTAAAATGGACGTATCATTTATTTTAAAAGATTGATTTTTACAGGAAAAATGTATACTAAAAATACACTAAAACATTGCACAAAGTTTTGCAGCGAGAGCTGTCTTTTTATCTGTGAAATTCAGAAATTTTCTGAAAGCTCTGCTACATAAACAATCGCTCGGATTTACAAACACACAATCTGTTTTGAAAACAACAATCGTTGTTTCTTTGTGGCTTTTAAAAGTGAAAACTACAAGATACTCGTTCAAAGCTGGTAAATGCAGGGATTAGTTCTTGTTGCGAATTCCGGAACATTTTCTGTGTTAGTGTCAGACATAGATCACGCGAAGTTGTATAAACATCTTTTCTTCTTGTACCAAAGAACAAACCCTTCGAAGCTGAAGACATTAATCCAGAGCGAAGTTAACATCGTAATAAACGCTGTCACAAGTGTATGAGTGATAAATAAATTGAATTGGACATGAAGGTTTTTTTCCAAGTAATTTTTTTTTGTATTTAGTTACCACTTGTATTTTTGTACGTTTTTCTTAGAACCGGGTTTTTTTTTTCAGGAGGGGGTTAAAGTTATGTGACCAAATGCTACGAGGGGGAGGGGGGGGGATAGAAAATTATGAAAAAAAAAATGCTACGTCGTTTAAGTATGTTCCCTAATGCGAATGTTAATAACAATACGCAGCGTGAACTAG
Organism: Wyeomyia smithii; assembly: GCF_029784165.1. NCBI lineage: Eukaryota > Metazoa > Arthropoda > Insecta > Diptera > Culicidae > Wyeomyia > Wyeomyia smithii. Next base: position 84,663,297 of record NC_073694.1, read on the forward strand.
TCGATAGTTAAACTGTTTTTATAGAGTAGATGCGTGAGTATGTATGAGTGTATGTGTATGTGTGGATGGGTATGTGTGTCTAATTGGTTGTGAGTGCGTGTGTCTGTGTAGTTGTGTATGTTCACTTGTGTAAAAGTAAATAAATATGGATGAGCTTTTTGTTTAACTTTATCCTATATTTTTTACATAGTCAGTAAGAGAGGTATAGTTTGAGCAGACCAGAAAGGAACACAGAGTGCTCACTTGAAAGAGACATTTCAATAATATTTCTCATCGTTTAACCCGAAAAGACCCGAGACGGAACTTGTTTTTTGAAAATGCTCGTTCTCAGCACGGCCGATTTGGAAAAATTTGGAATTTTATTTAAGCGGAATAGTTGCTCTAAGTTTTGGTAAAGGTGCCACCCCTCTGGACCGTTCCCCGTTTTCGTGAGACGCAAATATGTCTGTGTTTTTTCCTAATTTTCAAACAGATTGAGCAAACACTGGGAATTTTCATACGTATCAATTGCTCCATGTATATCATCATCATGTCATGTCAGGTGGATGAAATACGGTATGTAAGAGTGAATTTTGAAGTTTCCAAATTATTTCAGTACAAAATCACAAAATTACGTATTTTTATAAAAAATCAAACAACAAATCCGTTCTTCAAATTTTATGCTCTATATTTTTTAAGTAAGGTCTCCTGAATCCATACGCGATGAAATATTTATTTTAGTGTGCAAACATTTTGAGAAAAACGAGTTTAAATTCACCAAAGTACGTATTTTCATGGATATTTTATAAAAAATCAAACAACAAATCCGTTCTTCAAATTTTATGCTCTATATTTTTTAAGTAAGGTCTCCTGAATCCATACGCGATGAAATATTTATTTTAGTGTGCAAACATTTTGAGAAAAACGAGTTTAAATTCACCAAAGTACGTATTTTCATGGAAACCTGATTTTTTCAGTCTCTCACGGTAGGTTTCAACTTAGCTCTTCAATTTCCAAGCTCTATATTTTCAGAGTCTTCTGAACCCAAAGATGGTAAAAGATTTATTCTAGCACTAGCTGACCCGGCAAACTGCGTCTCGCATACTTTAGTGTTCAATTGATTAATTTGAAACAATTTAAATTCATTGATTCCTTGCGATTTGTTTATATCATTTGAAATGATTGGTTTTATCGGAATGACAACATCCTCGACTTTTGGCTTTTGTACATTACCTCTATTCCGGAAATATATTGAATGCATTTCAGTTATTTTTGTAGTTTTTTAGGAACTGAAAGTGGTCATCTTCGAATTCAAAATGGTGTCCAGGGTCAATGCTTGGCTTCTTTACATCATTTCAATTACGGACACATCGGCTGTTTCCCAAAAGTTGCCATTTTACAATTCAAACTGGTATCTGAGGTTAATTTTTAGCTCCTTGCATCATTCTGGATCCGGTGATACACATATTGGGTGGTATTTGGCCACTTCAGGCTATTTTTCAGAAACCATGAGTCGCCATCTTGGATTTTAAAATGGCATTTGGAGACAATTTCTGACCCCTGAGCGTCATTCTGGTTGAAGAAACACTCATATTGGGTGGTATTTTGTCATTTTTGGCTGTTTTGCAGACACCGGAAGTCGCCATCTTACAATTCAAAATGTTGTCTGAGGTCGATTTGAGGCTTCAGTGCATCATAACAATTCCGTAAAAACGCATATTGGGTGGTATTTGGATTTGCCGCTGTTTTTTGGAAACCGGAAGTCGCCGTCTTGGATTTGCATTTGGGAACAATTTCTGGCCTCCGTGCGTCAATCTGGTTAAAGAAACGCTCATATTGGGTGGTATTTGGCCATTTTCAGCTGTTTTCCAGACACCGGAAGTCGCCATCTTACAATTCAAAAAGGTTGTCTGAGGTCGATTTGTGGCTTCAGTGCGTCATAACAATTCCGGAAATACCTTTATTGGGTGGTATTTGATCATTTGCCGCTGTTTTTCAGAAACCGGAAGTCGCCATCTTGAATTTTAAAATGGCATTAGGGGACAGTTTTTGGCTTTTGAGCGTCATTCTGGTTAAAGAAACACTCATATTGGGTGGTATTTGGTCATTTTCGGCTGTTTTCCAGACACCGGAAGTCGCCATCTTACAATTCAAAATGTTGTCTGAGGTTGATAGGTCGATTTGTGGCTTCAGTGCATCATAAACATTACGTAAATACGCATATTGGGTGGTATTTGGTCATTTGCCGCTGTTTTTCGGAAACCGGAAGTATAAAACGGTCTGAAATGTGTAAAAATATTCTAAATATCTGAAATTCTCATGTTTTTTTTATTAAATTACCTCCAATGTATTTGACTTTTTCTGGTGAAGTTGTTCGCGTGGCTCAATTTGTACGAGTGGATTTAATGGCCGTTTTCGCGATGGCCAACCATAAGGGTTGTTTGAAGCACGACCGGTTACGGACTTGTTTTTCAAGCCATTTGGCCATAGCTCTTTCATCATGAGCTTAACAAAAACAAAATCACTTGTTGCAGCTTCTAAAAATCTTTTTAATGTAGTTCTATCCGGGAACCCAGGTACTTCTGTAAATACGTTTTCGGTCGGCTCTCCACAAACTTTCGAGATAAGAATATCCGTCAATCTAAATATTCTTTCCAGTGCTTTATCGTAAGCTTTTTTTAATTTTATATTTTTTTCCTTCAAGTCTTTGATTTTTTTGTCATATTTTCAATTTTTCTGGCATCGTCGTTTTCGGAACCTACAAGATGAAAATAAACTTAAAACACTGTATCAATGCTGGTTTAAAATGCTATATTTATACTTACTATTTTCGGCTTCTATATCACTATCAAAAACAGTCATTATTTCTTCAATAGAGTTATTATGTTCGGTAAATTCATGTAGGGAACCGTTCATATTTTCTCAATATTCCTCCTCAGGCATAGCTGAAACAGAAATTTATAATTAACTTTAACTGCTACCAGCACTTATTCATCTTACTAGAAGATTCACTCGACTTGGTTTCCAGCACTTCGCTTTCTTTTTTGAGGACCTTGGCATCCCGACTTTTCGATTTAGGTAAAGCTCTTATATTCACATCTTTAATCTTATTCGGCTTGATATCAACGCTCGATTGCTTTTTTAAGATACCTATGCAAAACAAAAAGTACATTTAAAATTAGAAATCTGAGATTTAGGTTGTTGGAAGTTGCAACAGTAATTTGTTCTGGCACACATTTTTACCTTTCCCAATGTTTTTTCCTTTTTGGTAGAGTAAGCACACTGAAGACTAGTGTTAAGAGGTTTGGCAGCCATTTTGTTACCACATTTGTTTTTTCCTTTGTAAACGGTTTCAATTTTGGGAGAATTCAGTACAAAGTCTAATTTTTTTTCATTCGCCGCCGCCCGCATTTTTCTTTCACCTACTGAAATATACTTGGATCGCGTTTTCGCCATTTCACTTATATGAATCTCACGACACGTACAAACTGAACGCACTTGGAACGAAGTATGTGAGGAATCTGCACCAGCAACTTGAATTAGAATTGATCACGAAGTGCAGGGATGCCAAGTCTTTTTTTTTCTAATATATTCCGCAAAAAAAATATTCACATGTCTTCACACCCGAAATGCAAGATTAAAATGAACGGGAGGCTGGAATAATTACAGGCGAACCGGAATTTGTCCATGGCTACAAAATGGTCATTTTGATAAATGCAAAAATAATTTTTATCAACATTAGATATTTATGCTGTACACTTCAACGTATTCGTATACCTGGCAACAACGCTTGAAAAAACTATCCAACCCCCTGTCGAGCTGCAGCATTTGCATTAAACTGATATGCGCAAGTGAAAATAATTTGGACAATTATTTTTTATGAACTATTTGATAAGCGAAAATTCATGCGCTTGAACTTGTTTGAGACGAGTATTATTGCCAACGATTATTTCAGCATCGATGACATCTTGGCTTTTGTCTGACATTGTGCGAAGGTATAGTCGATGTAGTACTATAAATATTGTAAGAGAAAGCAGCATTCTTATCAATATTGTTTCAATATTACGTCATTTAAAATCACATTCAATTTAATTAATTTTTGCTGTTTTTCCATAATCAAGATAGAGGTGTGTCATAAGCCTGGTCAGAAATCATCGTTGAGACAACACGAGCTCAATTGAGCGAAGTGATAAATGCAAAGGTGGGGAAAATGTCACTGCGTACGTTAACAGTAAGAGTGATTTCAATTGATCTGAAACGATGATTAAATAAATTTTATGATTAGGGATACTACAGATATCCGCATCCGCAAATGCGGAACTTCCGCATGAGAATTGACATCCGCATACGCATCCGCATCATACCATGCGTATTTAAAAAAATTATCGCTTTATAAAATTATGTAGAAAAATTTTCCTTGGTGTATTAACTGCTGGCTTAAATAGCTTTTGCACTGGGGAGGGACATGGTCATGTATAATATACAAAATAAAACACAAGGGATGCTACGGATATTCGCATCCGCGAATGCGGAACATCCGCATCTACATCTGCATCCGTAATCACAAATCCGCATCCACATCCGCATCTGCTGAAGTCTGAAAAATCACATCCGTTACATCCCTGTTTATGATCATTGCACGATGACGTCACCAATGGGGTTTTGACAGTTCAGTAATGTAACTTTTCGGACTTGGATTTATTTTCGATGGAGCCGTACATGGATTTTGCTCTATAATATTCTTCGATATCATCAGTACAAAGTCTAATTTTTTTTCATTCGCCGCCGCCCGCATTTTTCTTTCACCTACTGAAATATACTTGGATCGCGTTTTCGCCATTTCACTTATATGAATCTCACGACACGTACAAACTGAACGCTTTTGGAACGAAGTATGTGAGGAATCTGCACCAGCAACTTGAATTAGAATTGATCACGAAGTGCAGGGATGCCAAGTCTTTTTTTTTCTAATATATTCCGCAAAAAAAATATTCACATGTCTTCACACCCGAAATGCAAGATTAAAATGAACGGGAGGCTGGAATAATTACAGGCGAACCGGAATTTGTCCATGGCTACAAAATGGTCATTTTGATAAATGCAAAAATAATTTTTATCAACATTAGATATTTATGCTGTACACTTCAACGTATTCGTATACCTGGCAACAACGCTTGAAAAAACTATCCAACCCCCTGTCGAGCTGCAGCATTTGCATTAAACTGATATGCGCAAGTGAAAATAATTTGGACAATTATTTTTTATGAACTATTTGATAAGCGAAAATTCATGCGCTTGAACTTGTTTGAGACGAGTATTATTGCCAACGATTATTTCAGCATCGATGACATCTTGGCTTTTGTCTGACATTGTGCGAAGGTATAGTCGATGTAGTACTATAAATATTGTAAGAGAAAGCAGCATTCTTATCAATATTGTTTCAATATTACGTCATTTAAAATCACATTCAATTTAATTAATTTTTGCTGTTTTTCCATAATCAAGATAGAGGTGTGTCATAAGCCTGGTCAGAAATCATCGTTGAGACAACACGAGCTCAATTGAGCGAAGTGATAAATGCAAAGGTGGGGAAAATGTCACTGCGTACGTTAACAGTAAGAGTGATTTCAATTGATCTGAAACGATGATTAAATAAATTTTATGATTAGGGATACTACAGATATCCGCATCCGCAAATGCGGAACTTCCGCATGAGAATTGACATCCGCATACGCATCCGCATCATACCATGCGTATTTAAAAAAATTATCGCTTTATAAAATTATGTAGAAAAATTTTCCTTGGTGTATTAACTGCTGGCTTAAATAGCTTTTGCACTGGGGAGGGACATGGTCATGTATAATATACAAAATAAAACACAAGGGATGCTACGGATATTCGCATCCGCGAATGCGGAACATCCGCATCTACATCTGCATCCGTAATCACAAATCCGCATCCACATCCGCATCTGCTGAAGTCTGAAAAATCACATCCGTTACATCCCTGTTTATGATCATTGCACGATGACGTCACCAATGGGGTTTTGACAGTTCAGTAATGTAACTTTTCGGACTTGGATTTATTTTCGATGGAGCCGTACATGGATTTTGCTCTATAATATTCTTCGATATCAACCTACTGCAATAAAATATTTTTTTTTTATTACTGGCTTTTCATGCACTTTGGTGCAAATAGAACACAATCATAGTAAGAACTAAAATAAATTCGATGTTTTATCCAAATTACACCTTGTTAAATAAGGCTGCTCCGTGCAATGATCTTTATTAGGGATGGGGAATATCGAGCAGAATCATTAATGATAACGTCGATTGTTTCCGCGTTTTTATCGATTCTAACTTATACTTATCGATAAATTTTACCGTTTTCATTCAAACTTTTCATTCATTCAAACAAATGGCTTTGGCAATGGAAGCTGGGCTAATTTTTGTTTATTTGTGAACTTTTCTAAAGTCTATTAAGCCAGAAACAGTAATTGGTCATTTCGAATAAATTCTTTATGTTATTTTTCAAATGCAAGAAATAATTCGCATGCTTTGTGCCACCTGGTTTGCGTCATATCGATGATTATCTTTAGCGCGAATGCCTAACGATATTATCGATAAAAAGCGATTTCCGAAATAAAAGATAAATATCGATAACTTCCCCATCACTAATCTATATAATGTGTTACTTGTTTACCACGAATTAAGAAATGTTGAAAGATAGTAACTTTGTAAATACCGTGTATTCAAAGTTTGAAATTTAATGAACCTTAAAAAAAATCCTTCGTAATGCTTTTTGCAGAGATGCGTACAGGCTCAGATGACATTGTGAATCACCATTCTACAATTTAGTGATTATACATAACGATTTATCTTAACTTTTGCTTTAAAAACGGGCTTACAACTTTTAAATTTGGATCAGTATCGACAATTTCAACGACTCGATCGAAAATTCTGATTAATTAGCTTTTTTAATTAAATCAATAAAAATTACACACCTCCTCATTTAGCACACCGCTGTCATATATATGACAAAAAAAAATTCTTGGAAAATGTTTTCAAGCAAGCGCTCTTGATTTGTTTTTATTCATCAAATATTTTCTCATGATTCAGTCAGCGATGCCAGATGTATAGACACGTCTATATTATGGAGACTTTCTTGTGTTTCGTAGCAAACACAGGTTAGCCTGAAAAGCTTTTTGAAAAGCTTACTTATGTAGTTTCACGAGTATGCGACAAATAAACGAGAACAGAGGGTGTGACATAGACTCAGAAAAAATTTTTCCTCATACAAACAGAACTCGAATCCGCAATATCCGATTTTCTAAGTATAAGTCACAGCTCCTGTTCTCGGTCATTTTTCGCATACTCGTAAAATTGTAATCTCGCTTAACTAAACATAAAATGAAATTAGTTCTCGAAGTAACGTATCAGCTTACTGATTTTATACAGATATATTGACACTTTTATTGTTATTAGAATCCGATTTCCGTACAAAAAGATCGATTGGAAAAGATTTGGATTTCCCTTTTGTCTAATGAGCCAAATAAAGAGATCTTAGAATGTTCATATTGATTCGAATGAAAACGGGATTGAAATTTTCCGATACTTTCGTACGAGTAGCTGGTGAAGAAATCTTCCAAAAATTATAGTTCAGAATGGACTAATTCCACGGTCCTTTGAGAAAAACAGTCCTGCTTGATTAGTTTATGAGGATGAAGTACTTGCGCAGTCTTGCACGCTGAAAGAATGCTGCATGAACTTTGTAAACCACTGTTTACCAATTTCTTAAGGGATTTTGTAGACCCTCGAATATTGCCGAAATTGAAAAAAATGAATAATAAGTGATGATGTGAATGTAAATGATGCATAAAAAAGTCTGATAATTTATTATAGCATGTTCTAGATATGCAAATAAAATAGTTTGTGAGCTTTCATACTGCATTCTAAAAAAAGTAAAGTTAAGGAATCTTTCGAATGCATTCTTGTTCCTTAAACAACTTGGATTTAATCGCTAAACTTTATACAAAATAATTTCAAATAAATACGATACGTGATGATAACTATGTATCTGGCTTAACATTTATTTTTGTATAAATGTCTTCGTTCGTTTCATTTCACAATAGTGCTCAGACTTGTATCGACATGTAAATTGTGACTTGTAAAAAAATATCTGGCATCTTTGGTTACGGTAGAGATGTATCAATGAAATTTTTACAGGCGCGGAAGAAGTGGTTTTGTTGGGCTAGTGTAATGCAAAACTCTGTCATAATGCTCACGAATAGTTTGTAAGCTGCTGTGAAGCGTCTTGTTTGTCAACATTAGTGACCAAGAACTCCAAAAACAGTCGCATAAATTCAGTGGTATCTGTATTATTTTGGCAGCTTTCATAAAGATTTTATCGCAATTTTCGGTTGAGAATACCTCCATGCGCATAACGGCGCATATGACGCATTTGGAAATAAGATTTTGTTATCACTCCCTTGAAATAGGAAATCTATGTCACAACCCAAAATCATTTTTTGTTTGCATATTGTCTGTTTCTTTTAAAACAAAACGCGCCGAATTCGTCGCCGAAATAGTCGCCATACAAATTGTATGTATGTATTTGGCGCGTTTTGTTTTAAAAGAAATAGACAATATACTTTTGTTCTAGTACTAGTACTTACTTCTGCCGTACCTGTATATATTTCATTAGTATCCTATCTGCAAGCTTAGTGTCAAACTTCAAACCGTAAATTTATATTTTGCAATTTCTGCAAATATCAATAAAATGAGTAGAAGACCGCACCATTATTATTTGATGCAGCCTTGGCGAAATAAAAAATACACTAAAAAGGTAATATAGTAAATGAAGCAGTCCGAAACCCACTATATGTAGCTACAAATATTTTCAGCGAAAAACATGTCGAAAATGTTCAAATGAAGCGGCTGCAAAATCATTGATACCGGAAAGTAGACAAGAGTTATCAGTCGTGAATCAAGAGAATTCAGGTTATTTTCAAATGACGATTGATGAGACAGAAAATATGGATAACCTTAGATACGATTCCGTGGATCAACATAAATCGGTTGCAAATAGTTTTGATAGTTACGTAGGAACTGGAACAGAAATGAAAACCAATACCAGTAACGCTTATTCGGATCAGAATAAGTCCACTGTAAATCTGAATCATGCTGATGGTTCCGTAGGACCTGAAATAGTTTGTATCTCTTATATTTGAACTAGTATTTGATATTGTGAACTCAAACAATGTTTACGTATTTTTTCAGATAGTTGACGGTGACAGAGAACAATTTATTGATGAAATTGTCACTGTAAGTGATTTTTTATTCATTATGTAACCTACTAGTAAAGCTTTACAATGCATATTCTAGGGTATGCACACTGAATACGAATACATTGAGTTCGCAAATAATTTATGTCTCAGTGATGTGCTCTTCATAACGCTAAACTTTTACATCAAGCATAAACTCTCTCAAAGTGCTTTAGAAGATCTATTAAGTCTGCTAAATACATTAACCAGAAAAAAAACATTTCCTCAAACATTTGCAAAGCAATTTCCTAATAGATACGGGATGGAAAGAAACTACTTTTGTGTTAATTGTCAGTATGGGTATGTATATAATTTTTTTTTTAGTTTATTATTTTTTAGCTCAACCTTCTTTTAATTTTCTCTATTAAACAATTCAGAGCAAACTTTATGTAGTATATGTAAATAATCAGTTCAAATTATTCATGTTTAGGTATAATGAAAAACCTCAACCTGATTTAAGATGTCCTGTAGAAAATTGTGGCTATATTGCAAAAGACTTTTTTATTACTCTACCAATCGAACCGCAAATTAGTGAATTATACTTAAAATATTCACAAGAGATTGCGCACTATGAAGAATACATAAAAAATAACAACATAGCTGACATCAACAGAGGAAAGTTAGCAAACAACATCTTCATAATGGAAAAATATAAGTTCATAACGCTCTCAGCAAATGAAGATGGGGTAGCGGCTTATAAATGTACTAACAAAAAACCGATGTATCCATTGTTTCTAGTTATCAACAATTTACCTCCAAAAATAAGATTCAACAAAAATAATTTGATACTGGCTAGTGTGTGGTTTAATACCGGTAAACCGAATATGGCTCTTTTTCACAAAAAAATTATTTTGGAACTTCAAAAACTGCGGACTGGAATGTTGATTGGAACAAAGAATTATCAAATAATTCTTCTCCAGTGCAGTTTAGATTCGGTTGCCAGATGCTAGTTATTTTGCTCGAAGCAATTTAATGGTAAATACGGTTGCACTATGTGCTTACATCCAGGAGATTTGGTTAATAAGCGAATTCGGTATCCATATCAGAAGGCAAAATAACGACAAGATGATGATACAAGAGAGGTTATGTTTGAAGTTCACAAATCTAGATCACATAAAACTGTACACGGAATAAAAGGATTAAGCGTATTGACTGGAGTGCCAAACTTTAACATAGTTGACGGACTACCAGTGGATTATATGCATATGGCGCTATTAGGTGTTACACGGACAATATGGGAACTGTTATTGGAGAACACAGGTTTCGAGAGTAAAGAACAGCCATATTACATTGGCCATAAGAGAAAGATGATTGAAAGTAGGCTTCTGAATATTCGGCTTCCCAGCAGCTTTCCTCGGCGGTTGCGTAAAATAGAGGAGTATACGAAATATAAAGCATCGGAGTGGGAAGCAATACTACTGCACTGTATTTATCCATGTTTATCGGATTTATTGCCGTCGGTTTATTTGAAACATATAATGTTGTTTGCCAGTACCATGTTTCTATTATTGGAGTTCAATATCCAGGAACATATTCTATCTCTGTGTGAAAAACAATTAATAAAATTTGTATACTTTGAAAAACTGTATGGGAAACCATACATGGTATATAATGTCCATATTTCAAAACATTTAGTGAATGCTGTTCGTAACTTAGGTTATTTCTCCACGTATTATTAATGAAAATACGAATATATGTACATAAATTTATTTTCAGGTGCTCTATGGAATTTTTCACTTTTTCCTTATGAGAATGACAACGGAATGCTGACGGCTTTTCATTCGTCAAACAACCACCCAGTCTTACAAGTGGCAACCAAATTTTTTTTAAACAAACTTGTTCATCACACACAATTACCTATCAACTCTCCAATTTTTGAATGGACAGAAAAACTATGGAGTTTACAAGCTAAATCATTAAAGTATGATGCTAGATTAAAAACAACGATTGAAAACAATGTTACTGTTGCTGATCATATGCGAGAAACTGACTTCAATGATATTGGAAAATGTCAATATGAAGGGATTAACATATGTGCAAAAGAAATATGTAGAAAATTTGCATATGATGATTCTTATGTTTGTTTAAATGGCATGTTTTATCATGTAGAACGTTTTCTTGTTGATAAAAAAGAAAAACTTTATATTATAGGGACACAGATGCTAGTTAAAAAATTGTTCGCCAATATGTTTTTATACACATTTTCCAAAAACATGATACTATTATTATTGAATGAATCAGTGCGACAATGTGTGAGTGTTACGGTGGAAACTGTTAATGGTACCTACAAAAATTATGTGTCTTTTTGTAAAATTAGAACACAAATAGATTAAAATGTTAGTAACATTCTGCGCAAATAATTATACTCAATGTGATAATAGAGAACTAAAAGAAATAGACCCCTAAAGGGATTTTTTTTCAATTTTATTTAAAATAAAAATTTAATAACAAACTACTAAATAATTGCTTTTCAAAAATCAAAAGCAGTTATCCTCGTACATCACGCTCATTTATATCTTGTCTTCAAGTTAAACTTTTATGAGCCTTTTATTAGTGCCGTTGCCTCGATCTTCTTAACGAGACATTCAAATGAAATCTGTATATGTTATTCCGTATTTTAGAACATTATTTATTTCAGAATTTGTTATTATATCTTACTCAGATACATTTTTGTTATTCCGAGTAGTTTGAAAAAACAAAATCAGAACAGATTGTGATATTTGTATCTCGGGTAGATAGCATTTTGATATTGGTCTGTTATGCTCTTCTAATCGGGATTGTATGTTTCTTTTAAAACAAAAGGTGCCGAATTCAACGCAGGAATCGTCGCCGTACAATTTGTATAGCAACGATTTCTGCGACGAATTCGGCGCACTTTGTTATAAAAGAAACAGATAATATTTAGTGTCAAAAAATACAGATCAAGGCTGTACAGATCCTCACAGATCGACTGATTTTTTATTAACACGGAAATACTAGTAGAATTACATTTCCAATGATGCGAACGATATAGTTAATTTTGTTAAATACATGAGAATAAATTTTAAATCTGATGGTTATATAATACTATTCATTATTTCATCCCTTAATCTAGTTGCACCATCATCCGTTTCCCAGGTGTCTGGAAGTTCCGTTTCGCCGTCTAATATTATATCCGGTTCATCAAGCTGCATTTTGTATTTGAGACGTAGATTATGTAATGCTATGCATGCATTCATTATTTTAGTAGCTTTTTCTGGCTTGTAGTAGAGCTGCCTTGCACCTAGGATGCATCGAAAAATATTTCTTAGTACTCATATCGACCTTTCCACCGTGATTCTAGTTTTCGAGAGCAATTCGTTGAACCTGGTCTCCGGTTCCGACGTATTTGCCCCTGTTCGAAAAAGAGTAATCAAAACTTGTTTTGGAGGGTATCCAGCATCACCTAAAATTCGGAAATCAACATTAAATAATACAAACGCTGCTTCTCCTCCAGCTGGTTAAATCCAGCCACCGAAAATTGAGAATTTGGTAACGAAATATAATACACTAAAGTCGCTTTTTACGCGGGGGATACGTGCCGCAGTGAACTGCCATTCCACACGAATGAGTCATGAGATGAACCTGGGTGGTTAGCGTCGACAAACCTTATCATTAAGTTATGGTCACAAACCTGAATTTTAAATCATTATTAAAAATACTTGAATTCAATCATGTCTTAACCTACCAACATAACGTTCAAACTTTAAAATCCCTTGCGGTTATAGTAAAGATGCTTGTCACGAGTAGGAGGAATTATGCGGACGTGGGTCCCATCCACGCAACCTATCACACCAGGGAATCCAGTTTTTTTTTATAAAACGCAAGTTTGATGGCGTTTTTCTCGCTCTCATCGGTTGGAAACTGTATGACAGTGGGGCAGACTTTTCGTTGAATAATATTCAAGACCTTCTCAAGAACCTTAGACATTGTGGATCGGGCCAGTCCAATGTATCGGTCGTTTCCAACACCCCTTCTGGTAATTGCCCTCAGCAAAAAACTCAAATCTCGCCACCATGATATTCGTGGGAATCGAAGAAGATAACACCGCGTTTCCCGATCAGAAAGAAAAAACAAAAATGTAACAGAAGCTGTTAGTTTGTTACGGGAAAAACCTTTCAGGCTGTGTTTTCAATTTGATCCCGTTAGGTGTTAAAATAACAGAAATTATAACAGAAATGATTCTACTAGTAACAAACACATATCAAAATTTGTTACTAATGTATCAACTTTCTAACAAAATAAGATAGTACAGTGATGATTCGCTCGTTGGATGTTCGTTAGTTGGAGGTTCGTTAGTTGGGTGTTCGTTATTTGGGCTGTCACCCAACTAAAAAGCACTTTAATGTCAGAATTCAGCGTCATTCGAATGCATTTCAGCGGTCCGAAAAGTGAAAAAAAATATTACTAAAATAAAATTATATTATTTATTGTTGTAAAAAATTTCTAAACATGTTTAGTTATTACGCTTAATCCATTCAGCACTAATAAGTTTGTTTCTCAGCGCTATTAACTGGACACTTCATGCAGATCATCTCTGACATAATCAATCGCGTAATTTGAAAAGTAGGTACATGTTATAAATTTACAACATTTTGTGTGTAATTTAGAGGTTTACTGTTCGGTTGTTTGTTCTTTTATTTCTTCAACGCCTTCACCGGAAATCCAGCGTAGCGATCCTCCATTCTTTAGGCAAGAAGCAGAGCGATGATGATGAGCTTTATCATTTTATTTCTCGTTGGAATTTTTGTATGAAAAAGTATTGACCAAATACATAAAATATTTACTACAGCAGCAAGACAGATGAGCAAAGTTCATTTTCTTCGGTATAGTTTTACCGCAATGAAATTAGGAAATTTTCCAAAGCAGGAAGAAAACAAACAATCGGCGCTCCGCTTTGAAAAATTTGCCCAGTTGTCAGTTCATCCAACTAACGAACACGATTCGCTAGTTGGGTGGCAGTTGCGTCCCAACCAACGAATTTAGGCTGTATAGCTTTAGGAACCGCCTGTGTATTCAGACGAAATACTCGAAATGTGTTGGGTGAAATTCAAACAATATTATATCAATATGTTCTCTATCGTTTTGTCTGCCAGAATTCGTTTTCAGATTGTAAAACTAAGTTAGCAAACTTCAACAATAATCAATTAAAGTTACCAATCGAGGGACACTATTCCAATCACCCCGAACCTATTTTAAGCAGTTTCCATCTGTTTTGCAGGCGTTTTTTCTTCAACACCCGAAGTGGCTCCTGAATGGCTGCAATATAGGTTTTTTTTTTTCTTCATCTATAGTTTATTTGACACGGCACAAATACAATTCAATGTTTAACGGCGCCAATTATATCTGGTAGCTTACTTTCTAAAGTATCTTAATAACTAAAAGCAAATTTTTTATCCTCGCTGCCGACTACGAGCTGAAACTAAATCTAACTTAAAGCTAGAATATTTTGCATTAAAAGCACAGGTTTGCTGTTTGATGGTTTTCATTGCCATAGGTAAGCAGCATATTAAATTTGTTCCGCTGCTGGGCCAAGATATTACGGACTGGCATATTGGGTTGTTTCCATCGGGCCTTGAGAGTATCGTGCGGGTCTGATTGCTGTTTCGGATCCGGGGTCTTAACGGGTTCTTGTCGTTTGGTTGGATGTAGGCGGAAGGCGATAGGACTAAACTGGGGCGTGGATGGATTTCAGGAAAACGTATACAAGGGACATGTAGGATAGGTCACGGCTCGCCAAGACATCACGAACAGGAACAGCCGGCTGCCTACCTTCGGCCTGCAGGGAAGCTAACCAAACAACGTGCTCTATGTCGTGATAACCTTCACCACAGGCACAGATACCACTCTCCCCGAGCCCAACACGACGGAGATGCGCGTCAAATCTATAGTGATTGGACATAAGCCGGGACATCACTCAAATGAAATCCCGACCTACATCCAATCCCTTGAACCACGGGTTCGTCGATACCTTGGGGATTATGGAATGTAACCACCTTCCCAGTTCCCCCTTGGTCCAAGAATTTTGCCAACTGATGATCGTATTCTGACGTACAAATGCGAAAAATTCATTAAAGGCAATTGGTCTTTCATAAATATCACCATTTGTTGCGCCCACCTTAGCCAAAGAGTCCGCTTTCTCATTACCCGGTATCGAGCAGTGAGAAGGGACCCACGCTAAGGTAATCTGAGTAGATTTTTCGGATAAAGCACTCAGATGTTCCCGTATTTTCCCCAGGAAATACGGAGAGTGCTTAACATCTTTCATCGATCGGAGAGCCTCAATGGAACTGAGACTGTCCGTAAAGATGAAATAATGGTCCGTGGGCATTTTTTCGATAATCCCTAGGGTGTACTGAATTGCAGCTAATTCTGCGACGTAAACAGAAGCAGGATTATCGAGCTTATGGGAGACGGTTAATGCAATATAGGTTGATTTGTTTCAAATGATCTTTGTTCACAGATTTCTTTGTGATTAACGGTATTTCTTATATTCGTAAGACAGCTAGACAATCAAAGTTTTCGTTTCCATCATTGAAATAGTCAATATTGATCGAAATGCAGAAGATTCAGGCCTGTTTTCTTCGAGTGATTAAAATAGGCGTTGCTGCTTAAGCCGTTCCTTACCCTATAACAATATAATAACAAAGATTGTTAGAAACAACAGGTTTAGGAAAAATTAGCTAAACTTGTTTCAGAACTACTTCATTTCAGGTTTTGTTATTATAACTCATTCAGATTTAATTTTGTTATCAAAATTATATGGAAAAATACAAAATTGTATCAAAATATGTTATTTGTATCTCGCGTTGATAGAATTTTTTATTTGTTTAGTTATGCTCTTCTGATCGGGTTCTTCCCGCGTCTATTGTTTCTAACAGAAACATAAAAATTGGCTTCATCACCCGAAAATATTGAACGAAACTGAAAATATGGTTATGATGAATAGGCAAATGCCAAAAACATTGAAATATGCTTACGTTTTTTCTGGTTGATCAACTGGATTATGGGCCATCCACATACCACGTGGACAGATTTTTAACGAATTTGACCCCCCCCTCCCCCTCCGTGGACAACTGCCAATATGAATTCTAAAAAAAAAAGTATGGACCGTGGACATTAACCAACCCCCCCCCAAAGCTGTCCACATGGTATGTGGATGGCCCCTTAGAGCAATGTCGTATTCTCTTTCGTTGAATAGTGAGGCTTGTAAATTCTTCTTCGTTCTCGCTATCCTAGCTAAACCATAAGTCAAAACTCATTTTTGTGTTACTTACTCAACTATTTCAAATAAAACTTTTCTTCAAAATGATGTGAAAAATGATGAGAAGGTGCGGAGGAACATAATCTTTCATTAAAATAGCTGAAAAAATAATGTATTGCCAAAGAGGTAAATGCAGGGCTAGTAGCGAACTTGGAGCAAAATAATAGTGACTTTAGTGACTTTTTCCATTAAAATAGTGACCAAATCGAGACTAAATAGTGACCAAAAATATACAAAAGAGGGTTTTGAAATTTATTGTTGAATCATAAATGAATTAAATTTCATCTGAAATTTATGTCATTAGAACATAGGATGTGCCATGATTTGTTCTCGTTGAAAAAAGTCTAACTAAAATCTGTATCATAATTTCACATTGAAATGGTTGTAATAACACCTTGTTCAATATATTCGAATACAAGTTTTCGAGTTATAAGTGTTAATGAAAGTACGTGAACGAATGTATGTACTCTCGAATACGCATTGGTGTGTTGGTGGTCTGTAAGATGTATTTAGTTCTTGATGTGCGATGTAACAAATCCGGAAAATCGTAGTAAAACGGTTTTTGGTCAGTGACTGCCCTTGCACAATATTCAAACATCTCAAATCGTGTGAAGCTAGGCGAGATTTCGTTTATTAAACCATCGAAAAATACAAGAAAACATTCTCTTTGGGGGATTGTTGAAAATTCTGTCGGCCACGATCTGCAAGGATGCCGCAAGTCGTAAAATTGTGACTGTTATGAAGAAGCGTGTCCAGCGAAATGATAACGTTCAGTTTGTAATTCCCACCCATCTGAGTATATCTATTGAATCGGTCCACAATATTTTGGCCGATTTTTTTAGAAAAAGAGGCTCGATAGAGTGAAAATGATACTTTTACAACTCGCTGTTAGCGGGTTCATTGTTTCTGATGAGAAATTATTTGGCTTAAAGTGTGACTGGTTACACAAAACAATCGAATGTGGGTAGCAGCAAGAGAAACCATTTCAGAGTTCTAAAGGAGTGTTCCTCGATTGCAAAGTACAGCTTTAGTGATGGTCTCGGGAGCAATTTGCAAGCGAGTAAACTTCCTCTGATTTTCATTTACAAAGACGCCGAATTTAATGCTGTTTATTATAAAACGGTAGTTTTGGAAAAAAACGTTACCCCGTGTCTTCGAAATACAATACATGCAATACAATACATGGGTTAATAAGCAGTGTTGCATTTCACTTTCCCTATTCTCACCTTCGGTTTGGGTAACCCCAAACGTTATTCACTTCACTGTCAATCTCACTCCACGGAGCTTATTTTTGTCACTTCACGTTTGGTGGAACCGGGAATAGGTGTCGAAAAGTGAAGTGAGCGTGAGAGTGAAATAAATTCCACCGTGAAGTGACTTCCGTAATAAGCACCATTCCCTATTACTTACTTTACTTTTAAGGTGACAGACCGATTATCGATCCAGTGCCGAATCCAGAATACGTCGCCATGTCCCTCGGTCTTGGACTGCTATCCTCCAATCGCCCCTAACACCTATTTCGCGTGCATCCTCGTCGACAGCACACATCCAACGAGTGCGGGGTCTACCTCGAAGTCGACGACCTCTATCGGGATTCCTGCTAAATATAGCCTTCGCTTGACGCTAATCCGGCATTCTCGCTACATGCCCAGCCCACTGAAGCCTGCCGTGTTTTATCCGCTTGACTATATCCGCCGATTTGTATGCCTGGTACACTTCATAGTTCATGCGTCTGCGCCAAACACCATTTTCTAGTTTGCCGCCAAGGATTGAACGCAAAATCCTACGCTCAAAACCACCAAGAGCCACCGATCAGCCTCTTTCAGCGTCCATGATTCATGGCCGTAGAGAGCCACCGGTAGAAATAGTGTTTTATAGAGTGCAAGTTTGGTACGGATTTGCAGACTGCGGGACCTTAGCTGGTTACGTAGTCCGTAAAAGGCCCTGTTTGCGGCTGCTATCCGCCTCTTTATCTCACGGCTAACCTCGTTGTCACATGTCACTAATGTTCCCAGGTAAATAAATTCGTCGACTACTTCAAATGTTTCCCCATCTAGCACCACCGCAGCACCAACCTCCGACGGACTACCACGCACTCTGCCAGCCACCATGTATTTTGTTTTGGCAGAGTTTATGACGAGCCCTAATCTCGCAGCTTCCCTCCT
This sequence comes from Wyeomyia smithii, assembly GCF_029784165.1. Lineage (NCBI taxonomy): Eukaryota > Metazoa > Arthropoda > Insecta > Diptera > Culicidae > Wyeomyia > Wyeomyia smithii. The sequence continues at coordinate 84,682,045 of NC_073694.1, forward strand.
GAGAGGTCCGAAGGCCTCTTCCACAGCTCTACGGTTGATACCAATGATGTCGATATCGTCCGCAAAACCGAGAAGCATGTGCGACTTCGTAATGATGGTGCCGCTTCTCTGCACACCAGCCCTCCGTATAGCACCTTCCAATGCGATGTTGAACAATAAGTTCGACAGCCCGTCACCCTGCTTCAAACCATCTAACGTCACGAACGAGTCCGATATCTCACCGGCTATCCTGACGCTTGATTTCAAACCTATAAGGGTGGCACGAATCAGCCTAATCAGCTTTGTTGGGAAGCCATGTTCAATCATAATCTGCCATAACTCATTTCTCTTGACTGAATCGTACACTGCCCTGAAGTCTATGAACAGATGGTGCGTCTGAAAGTTGTATTCTCGAAATTTCTCGAGGATTTGTCGCAAGGTAAACATTTGGTCCGTCGTGGAGCGTGGAGAGAATTTTGTACACGGTATTGAGAAGAGCTATGCCCCGATAATTGCTACAGTCCAGGCGATGGCCTTTTTTGTAGATCGGGCATATGAGACCCTCCAACCAGTCCGAGGACAATTCTTCATCAGACCACACTCTCAGCATGATCCGATGGATGGCACGATACAGCTGTTCGCTCCCGACTTTGAAGAGTTCGGCGGGAATGCCGTCATTCCCGGCTGCCTTGCAGTTTCTTAGCTCTTTCACTGCTTTTTTCACCTCATCCATGGATGGTGGATCCACAGCTTGACCATCATTCTCAATAGTCATCCTGCTCCTTTCGAGTCCACTGTTTCCCTCATCGTTCAACAGCACACTGAAGTGTTCCTTCCAACGCCTGGCCACCTCTGTTTTATCGGTTATCAGGTTCACTATTCCCTATATCAATATCAGAACAAAAATTGACAGAGTCGCCCCATCCCAATAGGTCAGTTTATGTTTGCTTTCATGAACTTAGACTAATTTGATGTTTCGAAGGCAAAGGATTTACGAAAAATTTTGAACAATCTTTTTTTTTTAACAATTTCTAAACCTGCAGTTAGAGCGTAATAACAACTGATGTCTTGAAAGAAAACATGCTGGTAAAAGCAACAGTATCGTACAGTATATGTAAAGCAGAGGGTCGCAAGGCCTCTCGTCGTCTATGATTGCAGCGGTACACTTCTATTCGTACTGCAGCGGTACTATTCGTATTGCAGCGGTTACTTACATTGCACACTGGGCCAGGAATGTAATCAGTTCGGAATTTAGCCGCGACGCTAGATTCCATTCCTGGCCCAGTGTGCATTGGTACATTTCTATTCGTGTGCAATCACGGAAAAACTGCAATGTTGGTGCTTATGGTTAGTTAAAATTTTTCTCATGAATATGATTACCATGAACAACTAATCAAAAATTGAAGCATTTTAGCTACATTTGTAAGTTATAAGTTATTTTTAATAATCGAAAGAGAAAATTCCTAAAATTTGTATACAAATTTTTAAAAGAATAAAAGCCAGCGAATGCTTGTGAATTTTTAGTCAGTTCACTAAGATTTATTCAGAATCTTTTTTAACATTTCAGTATGGTTAGATGATATATTTTTAATTGTTGGTAAATGAAAAAAAAAAACTTCTTTAACCATAACGATATGCTTGTGCCTTGTTATATAAATGTTGTTTGTACACAAAAAACACTACAGGTCAAGTGTAAAGATGTACTTTCGAGTGTTGTTCAATATTTTTCTAAAAAAAAACTAGAGGAAACTGAGAATAAAAATACGTGAGTCACTGAACAAACAAATTGATACTGTTAATACAAAATCCCTCTAATTACGGTGTTTAGTTCCACGTCACCATTTCATGCAACCCTAGGGCTGTATATATTGTAGTATTTTTGATGTTGCGTACCTCTATCAGCTATACTGTCTACACGCAATTATTTGTATCGAGTTCAGAGTAGATTTTTGCAATTTAGGCGGAGCGACGCAGACTCGAGAAAGAGAAACAAAACAAAAGACTTTGCAGAATCAAAATATGTAGGCAGTGAAATTTATTCCGTTCATGTTATTGTTATCCGTGCTCGGTAAGCAAGGCAATAGCGAGCAAAGCGTATGGGAAAACTCGAACTTGGAACACCTATTTTCACCATTAAGCGGTGAGGCAACAACGTTAAACATTATATTGAACAATTGTCACATTTTATCTATCCACTATGACTAAAATGCGTTAAGTTGTTCGCTTGCTATAATTGTTAGAAATCTGACATCTAAACATTAAATCAATTTTACAAAATGTACTCTAGTATAGAAAATAAAAAAGTATTCCTACAAAAAGTTTACGAGTATATCTTTTCAGGAAGTGTTTACTCTCCGATTTGGTAGATTTTATTTTCCGTGTGGGGAATGCGGCATCATAGTCTGCCAACTTTTCGTGATTTTACTGACCGTTTTTTCTTATCTAATTTTTCAAGATTCAACTTTTCGTCATCCTGAGAAAGATAATCAATGATAACACTGGTGATCACAGGTTTTGCCATAAAGCTCGTACTAAAAATAAAGAAAGATTATAGCTTTCTATCCATTCTCGCGAATTTCGATGCTCTCAATGAAGATCACTTAGAGTCATCAATGAGTTTTCTCATGAGCCCATGTAGAAGCGAGGAACCCGGTAAACAATTACTCTGCCTCACTTTGACTCATTGCTGCATACACTAGAGGCACCAAAATTCGAATAGTTGAAAAGCTATAATCTTTTTAGGGCAACTATTTTGAACCTTGGAACAACATTTTTTTCGCTTTTGTCGGTCAGTGTAATCATCATCATCATCATCGAACTATGAAGAATATTTATTTATTTGTTCTGGACAATGTAGGCTGTGGGCCCGTAACCCACACTTAATGTCGAAATACAATAAATTGAAATTGAAAATACATCATTTCACGCACAACACTGGTTTAAGACGCGAGTAGCATGTAGAATAAACCTTTACATTCCTTTGCAGCTCTTAGACAATTCGTTCGTAACTATTTTGCACTGTTCACTTCGATGAGAAATTTGAAAACATTGCCTGGCATGAAACTTCTATGATGGAAAAGTTAACAAAAATGCCTTACAAACCGAACTGTCCAAATATTCTGTAAATGAGAAGCAAGCTTTCTAAAGTATTTTGCAATACAACAATAGTTATTTTTACATTTAAAGCTAAAAAAGTGACTTTAGTGACCATTTTGTCGTAAAATAGTGATTTTTTAGCGTAGATAGTGACCTTTTAGTGACTAGGCTCAAAATAGTGACAAAGTCACTAAAAAATGACTCGCTACTAGCCCTGTAAATGTTGATATTTTGACAAGTAGAAATATTAGTTTGTCATAACCAGCGTTGCAAATCGAGCGAGAAGCAAAACCTTTCTTCTCCTTTCTGCTTGAGAACGAGACATATGCTACGCTTCTCAAGTCTTTTGCACACACGCTTTGGAGATACTCTTTCTTCTTAATGAATTCCCCTGAGTAGCAGCAAGTACACACCAACACGAACAAACTCTTTCGTATTGCTACTCAGCTACCGTAAAAGAGTACGCGAGTTCCTGCTAGTGAGTAGGAGTACTTGACTAAAATTGCTTGACTAGGAGGAGTGCTTGAAAAACTGTGCCCGAAAACGAAAATGCTTTCTTCCCGACATGCACCGACAGCCGACAGTGGGGCAACGTGCAGTGTATCGGACTGCATCGGTAAGTTTTTTTTACAGCAGTATAATGCAAAACCAGCCGAAGCAAACCGCTGCCGAAGTAGTCCGATACCCTATAATTTTTTGTCCCTCTGCAACCATCGCAAAGCATCTTGAAACAATTGTTTTCGGCTGGTCGTTCTCGCGAGTTGGGGAGTAGGTACACGCGAGCACACACGAGGAGAGTAGACGAGAGTGTGTGCATATGATCTCGGGAGTAAACGCGAGCAAGAAAGAAAGCGAGAAAGAACGAGAAATAGCTTGAATGGAGAATTCTCTACTGTGTGAAAGCGACGGCACCGTGAACCTCACATGAGGTGTTGCATGCTGCTGGCGAGCGAGACTAACAACACTGGTCAGAACCGCTCAAAAGTATTGATTTGAACTTCATATTAGTAGCAAAAGTATATGTAATGTGTTGCATTTTTGTACAAACGGACCTTTTTCTCTGTACCTTTGCAATACAATACATGGGTTAATAAGCAGTGTTGCATTTCACTTTCCCTATTCTCACCTTCGGTTTGGGTAACCCCAAACGTTATTCACTTCACTGTCAATCTCACTCCACGGATCTTATTTTTTGTCACTTCACGTTTGGTGGAACCGGGAATAGGTGTCGAAAAGTGAAGTGAGCGTGAGAGTGAAATAAATTCCACCGTGAAGTGACTTCCGTAATAAGCACCATTCCCTATTACTTACTTTACTTTACTTTCAAGGCGACAGACCGATTATCGATCCAGTGCCGAATCCAGAATACGTCGCCATGTCCCTCGGTCTTGGACTGCTATCCTCCAATCGCCCCTAACACCTATTTCGCGTGCATCCTCGTCGACAGCACACATCCAACGAGTGCGGGGTCTACCTCGAAGTCGACGACCTCTATCGGGATTCCTGCTAAATATAGCCTTCGCTTGACGCTAATCCGGCATTCTCGCTACATGCCCAGCCCACTGAAGCCTGCCGTGTTTTATCCGCTTGACTATATCCGCCGATTTGTATGCCTGGTACACTTCATAGTTCATGCGTCTGCGCCAAACACCATTTTCTAGTTTGCCGCCAAGGATTGAACGCAAAATCCTACGCTCAAAACCACCAAGAGCCGCCGATCAGCCTCTTTCAGCGTCCATGATTCATGGCCGTAGAGAGCCACCGGTAGAAATAGTGTTTTATAGAGTGCAAGTTTGGTACGGATTTGCAGACTGCGGGACCTTAGCTGGTTACGTAGTCCGTAAAAGGCCCTGTTTGCGGCTGCTATCCGCCTCTTTATCTCACGGCTAACCTCGTTGTCACATGTCACTAATGTTCCCAGGTAAATAAATTCGTCGACTACTTCAAATGTTTCCCCATCTAGCACCACCGCAGCACCAACCTCCGACGGACTACCACGCACTCTGCCAGCCACCATGTATTTTGTTTTGGCAGAGTTTATGACGAGCCCTAATCTCGCAGCTTCCCTCCTGAGAGGTCCGAAGGCCTCTTCCACAGCTCTACGGTTGATACCAATGATGTCGATATCGTCCGCAAAACCGAGAAGCATGTGCGACTTCGTAATGATGGTGCCGCTTCTCTGCACACCAGCCCTCCGTTAGCACCTTCCAATGCGATGTTGAACAATAAGTTCGACAGCCCGTCACCCTGCTTCAAACCATCTAACGTCACGAACGAGTCCGATATCTCACCGGCTATCCTGACGCTTGATGTAAAACCTTTAAGGGTGGCACGAATCAGCCTAATCAGCTTTGTTGGGAAGCCATGTTCAATCATAATCTGCCATAACTCATTTCTCTTGACTGAATCGTACGCTGCCCTGAAGTCTATGAACAGATGGTGCGTCTGAAAGTTGTATTCTCGAAATTTCTCGAGGATTTGTCACAAGGTAAACATTTGGTCCGTCGTGGAGCGTGGAGAGAATTTTGTACACGGTATTGAGAAGAGTTATGCCCCGATAATTGCTACAATCCAGGCGATGGCCTTTTTTGTAGATCGGGCATATGAGACCCTCCAACCAGTCCGAGGACAATTCTTCATCAGACCACATTCTCAGCATGATCCGATGGATGGCACGATACAGCTGTTCGCTCCCGACTTTGAAGAGTTCGGCGGGAATGCCGTCATTCCCGGCTGCCTTGCAGTTTCTTAGCTCTTTCACTGCTTTCTTCACCTCGTCCATGGATGGTGGATCCACAGCTTGACCATCATTCTCAATAGTCATCCTGCTCCTTTCGAGTCCACTGTTTTCCTCATCGTTCAACAGCACACTGAAGTGTTCCTTCCAACGCCTGGCCACCTCTGTTTTATCGGTTATTAGGTTCACTATTCCCTATATCAATATCAAAAAAAAATTGACAGAGTCGCCCCATCCCAATAGGTCAGTTTATGTTTGCCTTCATGAACTTAGACTAATTTGATGTTTCGAAGGCAAAGGATTTACGAAAAATTTTAAACAATCTTCATGAACAATTTCTAAACCTGCAGTTAGAGCGTAATAAAAACTGATGTCTTGAAAGAAAACATGCTGGTAAAAGCAACAGTATCGTACAGTATATGTAAAGCAGAGGGCCGCAAGGCCTCTCGTCGTCTATGATTGCAGCGGTACACTTCTATTCGTACTGCAGCGGTACTATTCGTATTGCAGCGGTTACTTACATTGCACACTGGGCCAGGAATGTAATCAGTTCGGTATTTAGCCGCGACGATAGATTCCATTCCTGGCCCAGTGTGCATTGGTACATTTCTATTCGTGTGCAATGACGGAAAAACTGCAATGTTGGTGCTTATGGTTAGTTAAAATTTTTCTCATGAATATGATTACCATGAACAACTAATCAAAAATTGAAGCATTTTAGCTACATTTGTAAGTTATAAGTTATTTTTAATAATCGAAAGAGAAAATTCCTAAAATTTGTATACAAATTTTTAAAAGAATAAAAGCCAGCGAATGCTTGTGAATTTTTAGTCAGTTTACTAAGATTTATTCAGAATCTTTTTTAACATTTCAGTATGGTTAGATGATATATTTTTAATTGTTGGTAAATGAAAAAAAAAAAAACTTCTTTAACCATAACGATATGCTTGTGCCTTGTTATATAAATGTTGTTTGTACACAAAAAACACTACAGGTCAAGTGTAAAGATGTACTTTCGAGTGTTGTTCAATATTTTTCTAAAAAAAAATTAGAGGAAACTGAGAATAAAAATACGTGAGTCACTGAACAAACAAATTGATACTGTTAATACAAAATCCCTCTAATTACGATGTTTAGTTCCACGTCACCATTTCATGCAACCCTAGGGCTGTATATATTGTAGTATTTTTGATGTTGCGTACCTCTATCAGCTATACTGTCTACACGCAATTATTTGTATCGAGTTCAGAGTAGATTTTTGCAATTTAGGCGGAGCGACGCAGACTCGAGAAAGAGAAACAAAACAAAAGACTTTGCAGAATCAAAATATGTAGGCAGTGAAATTTATTCCGTTCATGTTATTGTTATCCGTGCTCGGGAAGCAAGGCAATAGCGAGCAAAGCGTATGGGAAAACTCGAACTTGGAACACCTATTTTCACCATTAAGCGGTGAAGCAACAACGTTAAACATTATATTGAACAATTGTCACATTTTATCTATCCACCATGACTAAAATGCGTTAAGTTGTTCGCTTGCTATAATTGTTAGAAATCTGACATCTAAACATTAAATCAATTTTACAAAATGTACTCTAGTATAGAAAATAAAGAAGTATTCCTACAAAAAGTTTACGAGTATATCTTTTCAGGAAGTGTTTACTCTCCGATTTGTTAGATTTTATTTTCCGTGTGGGGAATGCGGCATCATAGTCTGCCAACTTTTCGTGATTTTACTGACCGTTTTTTCTTATCTAATTTTTCAAGATTCAACTTTTCGTCATCCTGAGAAAGATAATCAATGATAACACTGGTGATCACAGGATTTGCCATAAAGCTCGTACTAAAAACAAAGAAAGATTATAGCTTTCTATCCATTCTCGCGAATTTCGATGCTCTCAATGAAGATCACTTAGAGTCATCAATGAGTTTTCTCATGAGCCCACGTAGAAGCGAGGAACCCGGTAAACAATTACTCTGCCTCACTTTGACTCACTGCTGCATACACTAGAGGCACCAAAATTCGAATAGTTGAAAAGCTATAATCTTTTTAGGGCAACTATTTTGAACCTTGGAACAACATATTTTTCGCTTTTGTCGGTCAGTGTAATCATCATCATCATCATCGAACTATGAAGAATATTTATTTATTTGTTCTGGACAATGTAGGCTGTGGGCCCGTAACCCACACTTAATGTCGAAATACAATAAATTGAAATTGAAAATACATCATTTGATAGTCACGAACTTTTCCTCTTTTAATTAAATTTTAAAAATTTAAATCAAATCAAACTACAAACGTAATTTCACGCACAACACTGGTTTAAGACGCGAGTAGCTTGTAGAATAAACCTTTACATTCCTTTGCAGCTCTTAGACAATTCGTTCGTAACTATTTTGCACTGTTCACTTCGATGAGAAATTTGAAAACATTGCCTGGCATGAAACTTCTATGATTGAAAAGTTAACAAAAATGCCTTACAAACCGAACTGTCCAAATATTCTGTAAATGAGAAGCAAGCTTTCTAAAGTATTTTGCAATACAACAATAGTTATTTTTATATTTAAAGCTAAAAAAGTGACTTTAGTGACCATTTTGTCGTAAAATAGTGATTTTTTAGCGTAGATAGTGACTTTTTAGTGACTAGGCTCAAAATAGTGACAAAGTCACTAAAAAATGACTCGCTACTAGCCCTGTAAATGTTGATATTTTGACAAGTAGAAATATTAGTTTGTCATAACCAGCGTTGCAAATCGAGCGAGAAGCAAAACCTTTCTTCTCCTTTCTGCTTGAGAACGAGACATATGCTACGCTTCTCAAGTCTTTTGCACACACGCTTTGGAGATACTCTTTCTTCTTCATGAATTCCCCTGAGTAGCAGCAAGTACACACCGACACGAACAAACTCTTTCGTATTGCTACTCAGCTACCATAAAAGAGTACGCGAGTTCCTGCTAGTGAGTAGGAGTACTTGACTAAAATTGCTTGACTAGGAGGAGTGCTTGAAAAACTGTGCCCGAAAACGAAAATGCTTTCTTCCCAACATGCACCGACAGCCGACAGTGGGGCAACGTGCAGTGTGTCGGACTGCATCGGTAAGTTTTTTTTACAGCAGTATAATGCAAAACCAGCCGAAGCAAACCGCTGCCGAAGTAGTCCGATACCCTATCATTTTTTGTCCCTCTGCAACCATCGCAAAGCATCTTGAAGCAATTGTTTTCGGCTGGTCGTTCTCGCGAGTTGGGGAGTAGGTACACGCGAGCACACACGAGGAGAGTAGACGGGAGTGTGTGCATATGATCTCGGGAGTAAACGCGAGCAAGAAAGAAAGCGAGAAAGAACGAGAAATAGCTTGAATGGAGAATTCTCTACTGGGTGAAAGCGACGGCACCGTGAACCTCACATGAGGTGTTGCATGTAAAAGTATATGTAATGTGTTGTATTTTTGTACAAACGGACCTTTTTCTCTGTACCTTTGCAATACAATACATGGGTTAATAAGCAGTGTTGCATTTCACTTTCCCTATTCTCACCTTCGGTTTGGGTAACCCCAAACGTTATTCACTTCACTGTCAATCTCACTCCACGGAGCTTATTTTTTGTCACTTCACGTTTGGTGGAACCGGGAATAGGTGTCGAAAAGTGAAGTGAGCGTGAGAGTGAAATAAATTCCACCGTGAAGTGACTTCCGTAATAAGCACCATTCCCTATTACTTACTTTACTTTACTTTCAAGGCGACAGACCGATTATCGATCCAGTGCCGAATCCAGAATACGTCGCCATGTCCCTCGGTCTTGGACTGCTATCCTACAATCGCCCCTAACACCTATGTCGCGTGCATCCTCGTCGACAGCACACATCCAACGAGTGCGGGGTCTACCTCGAAGTCGACGACCTCTATCGGGATTCCTGCTAAATATAGCCTTCGCTTGACGCTCATCCGGCATTCTCGCTACATGCCCAGCCCACTGAAGCCTGCCGTGTTTTATCCGCTTGACTATATCCGCCGATTTGTATGCCTGGTACACTTCATAGTTCATGCGTCTGCGCCAAACACCATTTTCTAGTTTGCCGCCAAGGATTGAACGCAAAATCCTACGCTCAAAACCACCAAGAGCCGCCGATCAGCCTCTTTCAGCGTTCATGATTCATGGCCGTAGAGAGCCACCGGTAGAAATAGTGTTTTATAGAGTGCAAGTTTGGTACGGATTTGCAGACTGCGGGACCTTAGCTGGTTACGTAGTCCGTAAAAGGCCCTGTTTGCGGCTGCTATCCGCCTCTTTATCTCACGGCTAACCTCGTTGTCACATGTCACTAATGTTCCCAGGTAAATAAATTCGTCGACTACTTCAAATGTTTCCCCACCTAGCACCACCGCAGCACCAACCTCCGACGGACTACCACGCACTCTGCCAGCCACCATGTATTTTGTTTTGGCAGAGTTTATGACGAGCCCTAATCTCGCAGCTTCCCTCCTGAGAGGTCCGAAGGCCTCTTCCACAGCTCTACGGTTGATACCAATGATGTCGATATCGTCCGCAAAACCGAGAAGCATGTGCGACTTCGTAATGATGGTGCCGCTTCTCTGCACACCAGCCCTCCGTATAGCACCATCCAATGCGATGTTGAACAATAAGTTCGACAGCCCGTCACCCTGCTTCAAACCATCTAACGTCACGAACGAGTCCGATATCTCACCGGCTATCTTGACGCTTGATGTAAAACCTATAAGGGTGGCACGAATCAGCCTAATCAGCTTTGTTGGGAAGCCATGTTCAATCATAATCTGCCATAACTCATTTCTCTTGACTGAATCGTACGCTGCCCTGAAGTCTATGAACAGATGGTACGTCTGAAAGTTGTATTCTCGAAATTTCTCGAGGATTTGTCACAAGGTAAACATTTGGTCCGTCGTGGAGCGTGGAGAGAATTTTGTACACGGTATTGAGAAGAGTTATGCCCCGATAATTGCTACAATCCAGGCGATGGCCTTTTTTGTAGATCGGGCATATGAAACCCTCCAACCAGTCCGAGGACAATTCTTCATCAGACCACATTCTCAGCATGATCCGATGGATGGCACGATACAGCTGTTCGCTCCCGACTTTGAAGAGTTCGGCGGGAATGCCGTCATTCCCGGCTGCCTTGCAGTTTCTTAGCTCTTTCACTGCTTTCTTCACCTCGTCCATGGATGGTGGATCCACAGCTTGACCATCATTCTCAATAGTCATCCTGCTCCTTTCGAGTCCACTGTTTTCCTCATCGTTCAACAGCACACAGAAGTGTTCCTTCCAACGCCTGGCCACCTCTGTTTTATCGGTTATCAGGTTCACTATTCCCTATATCAATATTAGAACAAAAATTGACAGAGTTGCCCCATCCCAATAGGTCAGTTTATGTTTGCTTTCATAAACTTAGACTAATTTGATGTTTCGAAGGCAAAGGATTTACGAAAAATTTTGAACAATCTTCATGAACAATTTCTAAACCTGCAGTTAGAGCGTAATAAAAACTGATGTCTTGAAAGAAAACATGCTGGTAAAAGCAACAGTATCGTACAGTATATGTAAAGCAGAGGGCCGCAAGGCCTCTCGTCGTCTATGATTGCAGCGGTACACTTCTATTCGTACTGCAGCGGTACTATTCGTATTGCAGCGGTTACTTACATTGCATACTGGGCCAGGAATGTAATCAGTTCGGAATTTAGCCGCGACGCTAGATTCCATTCCTGGCCCAGTGTGCATTGGTACATTTCTATTCGTGTGCAATGACGGAAAAACTGCAATGTTGGTGCTTATGGTTAGTTAAAATTTTTCTCATGAATATGATTACCATAAACAACTAATCAAAAATTGAAGCATTTTAGCTACATTTGTAAGTTATAAGTTATTTTTAATAATCGAAAGAGAAAATTCCTAAAATTTGTATACAAATTTTTAAAAGAATAAAAGCCAGCGAATGCTTGTGAATTTTTAGTCAGTTTACTAAGATTTATTCAGAATCTTTTTTAACATTTCAGTATGGTTAGATGATATATTTTTAATTGTTGGTAAATGAAAAAAAAAAAAAACTTCTTTAACCATAACGATATGCTTGTGCCTTGTTATATAAATGTTGTTTGTACACAAAAAACACTACAGGTCAAGTGTAAAGATGTACTTTCGAGTGTTGTTCAATATTTTTCTAAAAAAAATTAGAGGAAACTGAGAATAAAAATACGTGAGTCACACAACAAACAAATTGATACTGTTAATACAAAATCCCTCTAATTACGGTGTTTAGTCCCACGTCACCATTTCATGCAACCCTAGGGCTGTATATATTGTAGTATTTTTGATGTTGCGTACCTCTATCAGCTATACTGTCTACACGCAATTATTTGTATCGAGTTCAGAGTAGATTTTTGCAATTTAGGCGGAGCGACGCAGACTCGAGAAAGAGAAACAAAACAAAAGACTTTGCAGAATCAAAATATGTAGGCAGTGAAATTTATTCCGTTCATGTTATTGTTATCCGTGCTCGGGAAGCAAGGCAATAGCGAGCAAAGCGTATGGGAAAACTCGAACTTGGAACACCTATTTTCACCATTAAGCGGTGAAGCAACAACGCTAAACATTATATTGAACAATTGTCACATTTTATCTATCCACTATGACTAAAATGCGTTAAGTTGTTCGCTTGCTATAATTGCTAGAAATCTGACATCTAAACATTAAATCAATTTTACAAAATGTACTCTAGTATAGAAAATAAAGAAGTATTCCTACAAAAAGTTTACGAGTATATCTTTTCAGGAAGTTTTTACTCTCCGATTTGGTAGATTTTATTTTCCGTGTGGGGAATGCGGCATCATAGTCTGCCAACTTTTCGTGATTTTACTGACCGTTTTTTCTTATCTAATTTTTCAAGATTCAACTTTTCGTCATCCTGAGAAAGATAATCAATGATAACACTGGTGATCACAGGTTTTGCCATAAAGCTCGTACTAAAAATAAAGAAAGATTATAGCTTTCTATCCATTCTCGCGAATTTCGATGCTCTCAATGAAGATCACTTAGAGTCATCAATGAGTTTTCTCATGAGCCCACGTAGAAGCGAGGAACCCGGTAAACAATTACTGCCTCACTTTGACTCACTGCTGCATACACTAGAGGCACCGAAATTCGAATAGTTGAAAAGCTATAATCTTTTTAGGGCAACTATTTTGAACCTTGGAACAACATTTTTTTCGCTTTTGTCGGTCAGTGTAATCATCATCATCATCATCGAACTATGAAGAATATTTATTTATTTGTTCTGGACAATGTAGGCTGTGAGCCCGTAACCCACACTTAATGTCGAAATACAATAAATTGAAATTGAAAATACATCATTTGATAGTCACGAACTTTTCCTCTTTTAATTAAATTTTAAAAGTTTAATTTGGTCTATTTTTAATGTTGCTGGTCGATGTTAACAATATGCTGAAGTTCATTGGGAGATCTCATAAAGCAAAATGTAGGTTTTTTCTGTTCACAACATTTATTTGACACGGTACAATACAAATTTATGTTTTACGGAGCCAATTATATCTAATGCCTTATGGTCAAAAATATTTTATAAGCTAAAGGCAAATTTTTTATCCTCGCTGCCGACTACGAGCTGAAACTAAATTTATTACTAAAACTAACGTGATTTTTTTATCAGAGATTCGTTTCGCTGTTAAATGGGCATCTTGATGCTCTTCAAATAGCTATAAACATGTAGCATGTATGACAAGTTTCGCTGGGCGAAGATATCACGAACTGGAACATAGGGTTGTATTTCTCGGGCCACGAAGGTATTCAAAAGTAGAGATCTGGCACCACGGAATTCAGCACACACCCGAACCACGTGTTCAAGGTCGCGATACCCCAATCCACAAACGCAATGATTACTGTTCGCGAGCCTAATACCCTAATACGCAGGAGATGTGCGTCTGACCCGTAGTGGTTGGACATAATCAAAAACATCATATCAAGAAGACTAGCATCTCTGAATCGATCCAATATAAATGACAAGCGTCAAATCAAACAGCGCACTCCTTCTATTAAAGATGGAAGTTTGCTATAAAAGTGCTGGTAATTACAAAGCTGCAAAGACAGAGTGTGTACGTGGTGGTCCAGCCTGTGCGTTCGGCTTGCATTCGCATCGCCAGCACATACACTAGCATGTGTCAGTTCCACTTTTACTCAAAAGACTGCGCTGCCAAAACTGTCGCTCAATCTCAGGCAGAGTTCGCAGTCTTCTTGATATGATGTTTTTGACATAATCCAAGACATCACGCGAATGAAGTCTCGTGCTACATCCAACCCCCGAAACCAAGGTTTGGTGAAAACCTTGGGGATGATACTGTGTAGCCACCTCCCCAGTTCTCCCTTGTCCCACGAGATCTGCCGGTTGACAAGTGTACTCTAGTGTGAAAATTTTAAAAATTCATTGTAGACAATTGGTCCGTCGTGAATATCACCGTTTGTTGCCTGCCTCCTCATTGCTCGGAATGGAACAATGAGAAGGGATCCACACAAAGGTAATCTGAGAAGATTTTTCGAATAAAGCACTCAGATGTTCTCGTATTTTCCCCAGGAGATACGGAGAGTGCCATCCCTTCCTTCATACAATGTTCGTTTATGTTGCAAGTAATTTCGAGACTATGAGACTGATAGATAAAAATGGTTCCCAAACAACTTTCATACTTCATTCTAACCCCAAAGTCCTGAATATCCAAAAACTGAATTTTATGGCAATCACTATGTTTCATCTACTGCCCGGAAACAAAGATGAGCTAAGTAAAATACGTGACTCTTGCAGTACGCAGTGAACACGAATGTCGCAGCGCGTAAGCGAAATTGGAACTAATTTGTACACTGCCAATTTGATGATAGCGACAAGGTAGCAATTTTTCCTATATCCTTGGTGCGGTCATCTTATTTTCATTTTCATCTTGTGGACTATGCACGATGAACCGAGCTTGCGCATTTAAGTCATTAGATAGCAGCACTAACCGTCGTAAAAGTAGTCGTGTCCAAAATGTATAAAGAAACTGGAAGTCATACATTTTGTTCTAATCCTCTTTGCTGGAAATTACCCTTAAAACAACTCCAATCGATCAAAAACTCTTTTTGAAAATTATTCATCCATTTTTGGAAAAGCACTACCACACACATAGAACCATCGCAGTAAAAAACTGGCACCAAGTTTTGAACAACTAATTTCGTATGCATAGTTATCATTACACCGGGAACTGTCTCTGCTGGCGAAAAACTTGTGTGAAAAGAATTTGACCTTCGAGTTTCGCATAGAAGCAGTGTTCGAATGTTTCGTCATCTCGGAAAAAGCGTCCATGCAAAATTCCATGCGACATTCAGAGAGATACGGTGGCGAACCAGACTGTGGCTGGAAGCCACCTCAATATAAAAATAAAAAAAACGACAAGTCGATTTTCATTGCCACTCTAATGTATACGTCAGCAGACGCAGCAACTAGCAGCAATCATTGATCAAAGTTACCAGAAGAGCTTGTCGTTGTCCTATGTTGTCTGGAATAGGTCTGCTGTAGTAAACCTACCGGAGAAAACTGTTGTCGAAGTGTTTGATACTCCACCGATTGAAAGGTAAATAATTTTTAGGTAATGTTTAATGTTCCGGTATGAATGTTTTAATTCATTTCAACACGCTTTGAAATGGCAGATGAAACCAAAAAAGAAAGTGATCTCAGATTGTCACCAACGAAAAGATTTAACCCTGAAAAAATTATAAAAATATACTAAGTTAGGCATGAAACCACTAAAAGTTCGAAGCCGCCGTTTATGCAATATGTAAAAATAAATACCCAGGAGGGGGAGAATTTTCGAGAATGACGAAAATGTGAAATTTTTATTAAGCCTAAATGTTAGAAATCTCTGAACTGCCAATTGAAAAAAATGATTATAATTGTGAAAGTGATAAAGAGGTTGAAAGTGACAAATTGTAAACATGCCAAATGCGAACAAAAAACCTAACTAACTGAAATAAAAAATAAGGCAAAATGATGAAAATACCAAGAACAAGAAATGAACCCAGAATGACAAAAAAGTTACAGAATAACAAAAATGATACAAATGTCAAGAGCGAAGAAAGGAAGTGACCACTGAAAAAATAACAAATATTGCTTAAATGACACTAATTACAAAAATTGCAAAAATGACAAGAATTACAAGAATGAAAATATAACAAAAATTACCAGATAGATTCAAATTATCACATTTTGCTCTTCGTTGTCTGCCGTGGAATGGTTTCGTACATCTGCCCGACTATCCACAACGATGTCGTTTAGTTGACGTGGAATTGCTCTAAACAAGGCGACTAAAACTTCAACGATTGATTGTATTCGACGTCCTAACTGCTCAGCGTAAGATAAAGCAGTTTGTAATATCGAAGACGAAGAACAAATAGACAAATCGAAATAAAAAAAAGTGACGAGAAAGACAAGAAACAAAAAAAAACAAAAGCGTAAAATGTATAAAATCGTGACAAGCATGTAAAAAAAAGAATTTCGATTTTTTTAGAATATCAAATGAAATGGGAAAAAGGCATAATTGAGGAAAAGCCAGGAATAGGACTACAGAAATTCGAACATTGTAAAAATGCAAAAAAAAAAATATAAATATAACTACAATGCCAAATTGTGATTTTTGTCACTTCATTAATCCCAGATTGACAAATAAGAAACAACAATGACCAACATGAAAACTATAATGAAAGTTACGTAACAACAAAAGTGACAAACAGGAAAAAGATGACAAGGAAAAAAATAAAATTACTTAAATGACAAATCGCTTGACAAGTAGGTTTACAATTCTCCTACAGTTATATTCACTTAACTGCGGAAACAATTACAATCTTTTAATAAAATAAAATTTATAATAAATGTAATGATGTTGATAGGTCACTGTTTGCAGCAGAACAACAATATTAATTTTGAACAGGGCTCTACATTTTCGAAACAAAACAATGAAACTGATATACTCGCGCTGTCATTTCGATTCGAACAGTTCCATTTTCACTTGATTCCTTTCGGCTACTGTCAACGAATCACTTCTTTCTCTCTTTCCGATTTTCTTTTTTCGGATCATTTCAAATGAAACTAATGACTATTTCAATCGACGGAGCGAGTGACGGAGAGTGAGACTCTCTCCTTTCCTTCAGCGTCTCAATTGAAATTAGCACCGCATCGCGTCGTTTGATGGTAGTTTTCTAATACCGCAAGCCGTAGTAAGAACGGCAATGGCATCCAATAAATACTTTACGCAAGTTCCGATCAATATTTCCTCCCTCTTTCCTATAGGAGTACTGTATGGAAGCCTTCTGTCTCCATCAGCGCTCATTGTAATTTTCAATTGAGAATCGTCATTTGAGAGTGATGGTGATAGTCTCCGCTTTCAATTGAAAAGCGTTTGTATCAATTTCCAGCCCTTCAGTTGTCAGAATAACAGCAAGAGCTTTCGACTGGGTGTCATATGACTCACGAAGTGCTTGAAAATGATACAAAAGATTTTCATTTGAAAGCGACGGGTCAAAGCGTCACTATAACCTGATAATTGTCAATTGAAAATGACTTTGTCAGGCTCTGATTCTGAATAAATATAAGTAAATAAATAATTTAATCCCAAAGCATCCACCCCCCTCTAAAATAAACTTAAATGACAAAAATAATTAAAATGGCTAAAAATACTTTAGTGACGAAAGCACAGCGTTCTAAACTAACGTGTGGTTTTATTGAAAAGCAGTTTGAGACTGATGACTGATTGAAATTAAACGTACTAATGGGAATTAGGTCTACTCCACTTATAATTTATCACACACTTAATGATAGGAGTGTTGGAGAAAATATGAATAATTATACAAACCTCTTGATTTAAGTTCTTGTTGACTTATTGAAATTATCAAGCATCGGGCTACTGACTGCATTTTGGAAGTTTAAATGAACTTTTTTTCTGTTTTGCTATCAACGTCGAACGCGCTTCGGTATTGATCATCATCAATGTGCTAGAT
Source organism: Wyeomyia smithii (assembly GCF_029784165.1). NCBI lineage: Eukaryota > Metazoa > Arthropoda > Insecta > Diptera > Culicidae > Wyeomyia > Wyeomyia smithii. The sequence continues at coordinate 84,699,906 of NC_073694.1, forward strand.
AATTTTGCCATAACATGTTATACATGTGCAGGTACCTGCACGAAATATGGTTAATGAAAATCGTCGAATAAACATTTATCAGATAAAATTAATATTTAGTTTTCCTGCGCCTGCAGATGATAATGCATTGACTATTCAATTGTGAAGTGAAAACGTGCCAAGATTTTCAGTTCTTTAATTTTTAATCTTTATAACTACATATACTCGAACAAAAAAAGAGAAAATAAATAATTACAAGCACTAATGCTAAGCACGCAAAACTTGAGTATGAATAGAATAAAACAACTAGTTACGCAAACGATTGTAGACTATATTTGAAAGACTCCTACAATTTATAAATTTAAATATTGAGTATAGTGGGTATGAGGAAAAAAAAACCCGGACTGTCTCGCCACTCTTTCGGATGGAGATTTGCTTTAGTAATTCTAGAAACGGGTACATTGTGATGCAGCTGTGGGGTTTTATGTTTGCCTATTGCACTATGCTAGATTTGGGATTATACTCCAACTGTACGATTCTTACTGCAACTATCGCAGCTTACTGAATTGGCAACAAGCAAGTTAGTATGTTCCATGTTCCCGGTCTAATTATTGTTTCCGTCATTTCCTCTAGTTTTAGAAAGAAAAATAAGCCATTGCTGCCTGTGGAGTGGTACGTTTCGGATCCTGGCGTAGTTGATATACACTAAGGTCTTTTTTTGCGCGCGGGATACGTTCCAAATTTGTATGGGACCGCGTGAAAATAGAATTTTATTTAGAGTTGACAATATAACGAAGAAAACCGTTCTAAAATATTTGAACCTTGTTTGATTATGATATTGGTCAACCCAAAGTCCAAAATGCAGCATTCCGAATTTTCAGTATTTAGTTTTTTTTGAAAACTGATATAGGTATGATTACTTCTGGCCTGAAATGGTAAACGTGATTGGAATGAGATCGATGTCTTGTATCGCTACAGAGTAATGGAGAAAAGCAACCCGCGTAAAAAAGACCTTAGTGTACAGGGAACAGCTTCCGTTGTCGCCCTTTCGCTGGGTAAACTGAAGGAAAAGGGGTAATCCTCTGTCACTGCTTCCTGCCACAAAACTGCAATAAGTATGAGGTTTAGCACTTGACAGTATTTTGTTCTATCTCGTTGTTGGTATTTGCTCAGTTCTGTTTGTTTATCTCCGGGTTCTGTACATTGGGTTAGGGTGTGCAGATCTTAAGCACAAACGGTTTGATGTATGTAGTAGGGAGTCTCACTATTTGATGTCGTTCGTTTGAAAACTATAGGGCGCATATTACTCTACCAACCTCTAAGTATTCTGCAAGGAGCTTACCGTTTATAAGACTAGTGGGTTACAGAAAGTTGTACGGTTTTCATTTTTCCAAAGCGTCCATAGCATAGAAGGTTTAGCATCAGCAGCAACACTGAAGCAATCCTCGGTGGGAAAAGGCTCTTTGTATGTCTCAGCTCGAATAGTATAACCGTAACTTTCAATGCAGAAAATTGAACAGCAAATCCCAACGGTATGTTAGGAAGGGTGACTTAAGTGCATCGCCAGTCGGCTTGAGAAGAGCTGCAGTGGCGGTAGTTGCAATTGGTGCCAATGGATTTGATAGGTGGTGATATGTTGGCTGTTGCGTTGTCTGTTGTCCAGTTGGATGATAATGATACTGCTGCTGTTTGTGCTGATCAAATACTAGATTGTACAGGATATGACCGTCATGTGAAAGATGACTCAAACCATTTGCGACAGCTGTGTACACTACCATAGGAGTAGACGCTGCTGTAAAATGCTGGTTGCCATGACTATCGGATAAAGTTGGATAGGAATAATAATTTTCTGGGATCGTATTATCATGATGATACCGATCCATTCCACGAGGCATACAAAGACTCGGATATTTGTGGGATTTTTGCAAACCATGTTGATCGCACGATGGTCGTCCGATAAGATAAGGCTGTTGACCTTGTATATTGCCGCTGAATGTGTTGTGTAAACAGAATAAGTAAATAATGCAAGTTAGAAAAAATATTGTTAACCGCGTTAGGTCACTTTACTCACCCTGGCCCGTAGTTGCAGACATATAATTTATTGTATTTATTCGCAGAATAGTAATAGGAGTAACCACATCCTACAAGAAAACTTTCGGCCCACACAAGCTGAAAAAATATTTATTTTTAGAAAATGTTCATACTTTGTGTTAATTATTCTACAGTGGTATGTTTTCGAATTAGGTTACAATAGCACCTCGTTTTTGGATCAATTTTTTCTTTTTGACTTTGGCAGCAATCCTTATATAATTTATTAATTTCATTTTAAGTTTCGTGTTTCGGTGGAAAATATCCTATGCTCAACTTAATAAATAATAAATGTGAAATTTCGTAGCGTTGTTATTTATTTCATCAAGATTTTTTTTTTCAGTTCCATTCCAATAATAACGGAAGCCAGCTATCCGAAATTACGACCGCAGATTTTAAGAAACAGTCTTGAATGTTCAAACGCCTCCCAATATGGGTATTTCTAGAACTGGGATGATGCCAACAGACTGATGTTTCTCAACCCCGTACCCGACCTGAACCCGATTTTTTTAGGTCATTTTTTACCAATTTTAGCCTGACCCCCCGCACGCTGCATAATGTTTGACATCATTGTATTCTTATTATGCTTTTTCGAGAAAGTCGGGTTTCGACCCGACACGAACCCGACATTTTCAAAAAATTTCAAACCCGAACCCGATTTTTTTTATCAAACCCGATCCCGATCTGTACCCGATAATTTCAAAAAAATTCAATTCCGAAACCGACCCGAACCCGACAGATACGGATACAGATACCGTCTCTAATCTCTATCTATACGTTTAGCCGTATGAATAAAAGCGTTTGCTTTACTCATCCCATGCAAATCTTATGGGAGAAACAGAGTAAACTCTTTTATTCATACGGTCTATTGAATCATGTGTTAAACGTTTTTAAGTAGAGTAGATGATAACTCCGTTAGGTAAAAAGCGAAAGTGGTGACACAAAACTGTCATCCAACTTACATAAGAATGCATATGAAACCTCCATTAGTTGATAAAAATTTTCTTTTGACTGTGTCTGATATATATTATGTAAAAAAAACTGCAATGAGCGTTAAATACTTCTTTTGAAATGCTAATAGCTTTCGTACAACTTCACGTAAAGTTAAAGTCAATTTGTCATTGGATTGCCAAAGTATAGGTACCAGATACCAGATAATATGGTAATTAGGCCGTTACAAATTTCATTTTCATTTTATGTCAAAATTGTTTATTTTTTGCTTTCTCGCTAGCCCAGGCCCTTGGACATAAAGACTATTCAAAATTTGTATCAGCCTTATTATTATTATCAATAGAAATTGAGAAAAAGTTTTAAGGTCAAATTTTCTCATACATTGTGCATATAACTGATTCATTTCTTTTACACAGATATTGAAGGTAAACAAAATGATTCCAAGTATACTGTTACTGGCTAGTGATGTCTGTTTAGAAAGTAACGAGCCACCATGAGATATAGTCGCAGTAAGGGGCTCCACATTCCATGTGGTCAACTCAGGGGGGGAGGAGTACGCAAATGTCCACGCTTGTCCACGATTGGGGGAGGGAGTAATGGTAATGTCCACGTGAATACGATATTTTTCAAAAAAAAAAAAAATGGAAATCGGCCAAAAAAAATGCTGGCCTGCAATAAAAAATCTACAGCTATTCTAGTTTTAGAGTCGCCGTCAGTTGTATATGTGATTAATGTTGCTTTTAAGATATATTTCTTTTTTAATCATTTTCTTTCGTTAGCAGAGGTCTTTGAAACATTTTCTACTAAGCTCAATTTGGAATAAGTTTTGTCTTTAGTCTCATCCATCTAACAATCTACTTTTCACTAAAATTGGAATCATTTTCCGCTTTACCCTTTTCTGGCCAAAATCGCATACCAGTCCCACCTGCATTTTTGTCGTTCTTCTAGAAAAGTTATGGTAAATGTCTATCTCATCATATTATGTCGAAAATATGGGAATGGACCACGCTCAACAGCTGAAATAACTAAAGGAAGAAAAATACCTTAACGCGCTGTTTTGTCAACATGATGAAAATGAAGCTGGGACTGATATGCGATTATGGGTAGTTTTCTGAAAGCCTCTATTCTTGAAACCGTTTGGCTGAATTTAAATCATTTGCTATTTGACCTTTTCTTCTCCATAGAATTAATTTATTAATTTGAACCAAGGAGGAGCGTTCCTAAGCATTATATATTAGTTCGGAATATCAAACTTGCTTCATCCGTTTAATAAAGGCTTTCTTACCATAATTTCAGACGATTTTTTTTATCTATTTCTTCTTTACCTGCAAAATACTTTACAGCCCTTTTTCGTTAATATATGTTCATAATTTATTTTGATCTTTTCTGTCTAAACAAAGCGTCATAAACCATTATTTCAATTGTTAGCTTTCTATATTCATAAGTGACGTTTTTAATCATTTTGAATTAAATTAAGTGATCACCTTTTTTGTTTGAAATAAGTATTTTCAGATGTTTCAAGCTACATTTACTAGAGTTTTTATGCATTTAAAATTAAACTTGAAATAGTTTTTCTTTGAGTTTGGTATTTTTTTCTTGTTAATAGCTGCTCTTTTAAGTTATTAGATACAAATTTGAAATCAATTTTTTAGCTGTCTTACGTTTTTCGGCATTTTAGCTGAATTTTGATCACGTAAATTTCTGACCGTTCTGACTTCTAAAAGTTGGAGATATGTTCGAGATGATTTTAGTTTCCTGCTTTTTATGCCGCGTTTGGAGCCATATTTCGTTATATGTTTCTTCCTATGCGTCCGAATTCTTCTGCATTACAACGGCATTTGCTTTGCCCTTTTCTATTCAGTTGATGCATTTCTTGGCACTCTTAGGCTGAATTTTGGTGGAATTTTTTTCATTTATGACTTCAGAGGTCTAGGCGATTTTGAACTGATTTTGAAATTATTTTATTATTTTTTGCTGTATTTTTTTGTTTGTTTAATCACTAATTAAACCACAGAGAAAAACATGTGTCGACTTTTCCTTGTAAAAAATATGTCCTCGTGGACAAAGAGGGGGAGGGGGGAGGGAGCTGCGTAGCCGTAAGGTTACAAAGTCCGCTTTGTCAAGCGGATGGTCGTGGGTTCAACTCTTAGTAGAATCAGGCCATTCGATATCAAAAAGGGCTCTAAGCATGGGTTTATTCTCAGCCTCCCCACTAGTTACCCTTCCTGTTAACAAAAATAAGTCCCTCTCATCAATAAAACTGGCCAGAAGGACGCACGACGAAACTTCTCCAGGGAATTATAATTGGTGTTATTTGGCAGGAGGAACGAGGCTCGGTATAGAAGAACAGTAAACGTGTAAAAGGAAGGGTAGCACATAATACACAAGCACTGATAAAAAACCTAAATTAATCCACCTAACGGTCAGACTCAGCCTCTCTCATTCAAACTTATTATTTGTAGAAATAGATTTACATGAATGCTTAAATCCAATAAAGGTACATTCACTTTTTGGGTTCTAAAATATTGATGTTGTAATTGAAGTATAAAATATGAAATTTGACGTAATGTTAGTGCCTAAGAAATAGCGAGATATAAGATATGACTTTAATTTCGAACAATTTAATAACGAGCGATACCGGGAACGTTCAAATAGTACTATACCACATTTGAATCATGTTGAGGCCATATGTATATTGATCAATACAGGTATAGTGTTGAATAGTCTTTGAATTTCTTTTCTTTCCAAAACCAAATAAGTCGTGTAATACTTGAGATAATAGACTTTCGATGTTTTAACAATTAAATACATAACGGTTGCTTAAGTTTGATAACAATCAAATGAAAAGGGAACGTATAGGGCAGCAAAACTTTGAAACCACGTGTTCAATCATAATTCATCAGTTAACCCTTAACTAGCCCGTTCATCTGATATCAATATTGTTCAAATCGGTTGTGTAGTTTCTAAGATAATGAAGCTTCGTGATTTTCACATTTCGATACATTACAGACAAAATTACGGTCCGATTACAGCAAAATTCAATAGGGTGTTATGAGGCAGCTAGACCTTTCATTTGACTCTAATTTTGTAAATATCGGTTCAGCCATCGCTGAGAAAAATAAGTCAGTTCAAACAACCTCAGGATAACTTTTCTTTACATAACTTTTGAACCATATATTCAATCCTAACGGAATTTAAAAGTTAAGGGTTTTGGAGACAGCCCGATCATTTGAAACCAGTTCTATTGAAATCGGTTATGTGGTTTCTGAGATATTGATGTTTCGTGATTTTTACATTTTGATACATAACTTCAAAACTAAAAATCCGATTACAATGAAATTCAATAGCAACCTATGACGCAACTAGACCTTTCATTTGCAATTAATTTTATGAAAATCGGTCCAGCCATCTCGGAGAAAAGTGAGTGAGAAAAAAAAGTTGCACATACATACACACACACACACACACACTCACACACATACACACATACATACATACAGAAAATGCTCAGTTCGTCGAAAGGGGTCGAGTGGTATATGACATTCGGCCATTGGGAGCACTTTTATACCTTTGGTTTTTCCAGTGATTGCTATACCTTTTTAGGAGAAAGGCAAAAATAATAATAAGCATACCACTACTCAATAGCGGTATTGCTAATAACACTGTGCTACAGCGATTTAGAACTTCTGAAGTGACTTGGTGTTGGTTGTAGGTCTTGTTGTGTGTAATACTCGCTCATACTAGAAATTTTCCAAACACCCCGGAAACCTGAAGTTATGGTCAAAATACGGTTTTTTAGACCTCAGCGTATATAACTTCTTTTAACTCAGTCATTTATCAACCGATTTGTAATATTTAAGCAGTTTTAGAAAGAAGACAAATAGAGCTTTCAAAATATGTACAGATTTGTACTAATATCAATTGAAAATTTTGAGTTATTTGAGTTTGAATCTTATTTTTTAAACTTTTTTAGGCAATTTGTTAACTTAGTTTGAAATTTTACGTCTATTTTTGATCAATTATTAAGATTGTTATTGCACAATCATTTTACGGTGCTATAAATGAAGAAAAAATGCAAGAACTTCTGCTGTGACTTAGTGTGAGTTGAATCTTTAGTCAAGTGTTACTTGCGCGTTTACTTGAAGTTTTTCAAATACCCCAAAAATTATGATTTATAGTCGAAACCCAGTTTTTTTTACCTTAACTCACATTTTTATATTTAATTCGGTTATTTTTCAACCGATTTTTTATATTTTGGCTGTTTTGGAAAGGTGAAAAATAGAACTTTCGAAACCTATAAAAATGTCTAAAGAGTTGACCTATATGTGATGAATAGTTTTAAATAAAATAAGATGATTTATATTTTTTTCAAATTTTTCCTATTCTTTTCACAATTTTTCACACATTTTTGTAACGGTTCGGTTCGGAACGTTCAAACGAATTTCAACGAGGATGACGGCCGGTACGAAAAGAAAAATAAGTAGCCAGCTATCGCGTCTTGTCCTACGTTAAAACTATATAAAGGATGATTTTATACGACCATTTTTGTCAAGTTGACAGCAGAGATCAGGTATGAGAACCCGAACCTCGAATCCGACCCGTACCGTTTTTTTTCGTAGAAGGTCTCTCAGGAAGTTCGGCTACATACTCAGCCACAAAGGGATGTAAGATGAAAATCTAAAACCGGAAAAAGTGAAAATTATGTCCAATTTCAAATGCTAATAAAACGGTTAGTTTTCGATGGATTTCCTTCGTTCTTGCAGCAATAGATTGGAAAATCTTCTAAGATTCCTCCCAGATGCAGAAAATTGTAATTTTATTATTTGAACTATTATACTATTGAAAATTGTCTAGCCTTGTAAAAACGCAAAATTCAACCTCTGATTGGTCGTTTTATGATTGCTTTTCCAAGCACAGTAGACAGAATTATAGACCTAGTAATTTGAAATGTACTATTTGGCTTATATAAAAGCCTGTTTCAGTTCTACGTCAACCTTACGGTTTTGGCTTTGCAATACAACCCTTGTGAATTTTTCGGTAAATGTCGGGTTTGGTGAAAAAAAAAGTTCGGGTTCGGGTTTTCGATAAAAAAAAATCGGGTTCAGGTTTTAACCAAAAAAAAAATCGGGTTTGAAAAACATCTAATTGACAGCACCGGTAAATAATGCCGTCCAAGCTTCTTCTGTCAAATTCCAAATTGTTCAGTGTACTATGCCACTTCGTCATGGAAAGACGAGCAACTTTTGCAAATCATAGAAATTTATTATCAAAATTCGTGCTCTGTGAAAAATGTGATTCGTGTTATGATCTTCTACATTAAACCATCGAAAAATCAATAGTTTGATGTGGTTTATGAGCTGGTGAATTCATTGAGTCGTTTTTCTTTAAAGACGATCTTGGACGAAACATTTCCGTCAACGGTTAATAATATTGATCCATGATCCGCGACGTTTATGGTCCAAATTTAAAGATCTGAGCTTGGTTGATATGTGATTTTAATAGGACTGCACCACGTGGTACACAGCACGTGAATCGATAGACATTTTAAGAAAAGATTTTTGTGAGCAAGCCATTGGATCATTTTTTGTGGGACTACATGAAATAGTTGGTGTATGAGAACAAGCCGAACACTAGTGAGGACCTAATAAACAACATAATACTTGTGAATGGTGGAATTCAGGCCGAAATGCTGAAAAATGTTGGGCGAAATAGAGCCTTATATACGTACTATTTGAAACGTAGTCGTGGTCAACACTTGTATGAAGTAATTTTTAAAAGGTAAATGGCACGAACCAGTCTATCGGTTCCACAAAAGGTTTTTAATGCATTTTTAAATGTTTGATTTATTTTTAAAAAACAGGCTCTTAAAAACCATTCTTTATAAGCACTTTCGCATCGCAAAGATTGCCATTTGGTATTTGCCTCCAGTTGCGTACGATTGTGTGCAGCCTGCATAGCAAATTGAGTTTGCTGTACTGAAAATTAATTTGAGTTGAAGAAGGTAACTCCGGACCATCCTTTGCTGTTTCGGTTACGCTTACCTGTTAAAGCAATATATTGCCAACAACAAATGCATAAGTTTTCTGACGTCTGATGGATACTGGTTTGATAGTTTTTTTTAGTGAACTTACTACCATTGCTCTATTTGTTGATTGTCCAGAAGTAGATTAGAGGATCGCATTTTTAATATCATCTGAATATTAAAACCGCTGTCCGCTCATCTGATATAGTAGGTTTAAATCATCGTTGTTTTAGTACAAACCTGCATGTAGTGTCCGGTGGTCAAAGAGAATCTAGCGCCATAAGAATATTTCTTCACCTCATCGAACCATTTTCGTATACGACCAGGGAAATCACTATCCTGATCATTGTCCAAAGAGGCGCTACTCCAAATAGCGGCCAAATTTTGTCCCATTATAAAACGACCTAGAATAGAATCGAAGTTGGTCTTGGTTCAGAAGGAGCTAGTGGGAAATAAATCAAATTGTATAATTCTCGGGTAGCTTTTTAAAACTTTGTTTACGTTTTCATTGATTGATAACTAAGTTATCTCTACATTTTTCATGATAATATACTATTTGCATATCACATATTATATTCTTAAAATAATGAAATGAAATCTTTTATTGTTACATGGATCCTTTTGAAAATTTACGCGAGAATTGTTTTGTTTATTCTTTTAATGCGTTTTTGATAATAAAGATTAGGTATTTTGTCAGTTTTTGGAGCTCAAAATAGTTTTGTGTTGCTTGCCGTCAGTAAGTCATTATCATGAGGAATGTTACAGGACATTAATCCGAGGTTTCGAAATTATTAAAAAGTTTCCACTCTAGTTTTACTATTGACCGCATCATTATTCAATATCAGTAAGTTATTAAGTAATTAATGAGGAAAGTTACGGGAAATTAATCCGAGGTTTTGAAATTAATAATAGAAAATTTTCACTTTAATTTTACTATTGGCCTCATCGTTATTCTAGCCTCCCTAACTAATTTGGTTTCCTTCGGTAAATGAAAAGATGAAAGAACCTGTGAAACTGCACTCGTTTTATCTAATTCGATTTAAAAGAGTTTGCTCATACCTAAGTGTCGATAAAAAACGTGGTTTTCTTATTGTTTTTTCGAGGTAAAAAAAGCGACACAAAGGAATAATCTTTTGTATTTATCGAAAGGTTTGGACATGCGAAATTTAAGCTGGATAAATTGCTAATGTATAGCCGTTGTGGAAAAAGTTGAAGAAAAATAAATTTAGTTTGTTTTATAAATCATTTCACCACACTTACTTATGAAAAAAGTTGCTCTGATCATAACTTACATTCCTTCACTGAAAATCCTCAAATTTAAGTTTTGTTCTGCATTTGCTAACAATTAACGCCTTACTTACCCATAAACCAAGTTTGATGCACTTGGTAGAAGTAGAATTATGTAGAACCAGTTTTTGAACTGTTTCTTATGAAATGTAGAATAAATATGCGATAAATAAAATATATAATGATTCATATTTTTGTGACGTTACAACGGGCGAGATCCCTTGCTGAAAAATGAGCGTTTTGACTTTTCAGAGAAGAGGCTAGACATCTCAATTTCTCGCGCATTGTAACGTCACGCTGCATTATCACTTTCCAAAGTTATATAAACAAAGTAAACAAATGTCTTATACAGCATATACATCATTCTTAAAATTTATGCACCTACTTCCCGAATCGGTAATAATATCGAGGGTTTTCTTGAAAAACATTCAAGTTAGAGTAAAAATTAAACCAACAGAATAGTCAGATAGGGATACCATCTGGTCTAAGTTAGAAATCAGGACACCTTTTCTGGGCACAAACTTGTCTAAGTTATTCTATTCTTCGAAGTAAGAGCAAATATAACTCGTAATATATGATTTTCTCAATTTTTTTTTTGAAAATTTTTCGATTTAAAAATCCGCGTAAAAAACCGTTAAATCGAAAATCCGTGTAGAAAAAATACCTAGTAAAAAATCTGAGTGTACCTCTGATGATCCGCTTTCATAAAACCCCTTTGAATTATTACGCATTAGTCGATACTTTAAATATTCAACACACGTAAACTGTTTCTTAAACTTAACCAATGCCAGATGCTTAATGGTAACGGTCAACGCGTGAGAGATTCGTCTTATTACCCTAGTGAGATTCAACCAATGAAAAATTTCGATCGCAGTGAGCGTTGTGACCTGGAATCGAAAACACTTATTGAGCAATTTTGGAAAATTCTACTCATTGCCACACCAGAAAGATAAATATCTCCAGAAAATCAGGACAAATGCCAAAATATAAAAAATAAATCAGGACGCCCAAATAGGACTTCAAAATCAGGACATGTCCTGCTAAATCAGGACGGATGGTATCCCTATAGTCAGAACGTTGTAACGTCACGGTAGAATGTGTTATATTATCAGTTTTTTTTTATTCTCGTTTATTTTTCGTCGGTCTAGTTCCGCCACTGTTGTGGCCAATCACCGACGCCCAGGGAGGCGACTCCACACCCAGGACCCTAACTCACGACCCGTTTATTAACGGACCGGCGCCAACGGCTTTACTTCCTCATGCGATGGAAGGCGTGATCCCAGAGATTTTTCGCCTCAGAAAATCTCCCGGTGTCGGCTAGGATTGAATTTAGACCAGTTGGGTTGGTTGTGAGTGGATCACGCCACCTCACAACCATCGACACCTATGTCGGCGGTGGGATTCGAACCCAGGCGTCGAGCGTGGTTGACGGAGACGATATATATATTATCAGTTGTACGAGTTAAAACCTCCTTCCTTGTAGGATCTTATGACCACTGCTACCATTAGAGTTGAAACCTCAGTTTTTCATCTATACTAGGATATTTGAGATTTAAGGCACATTAAACAATAACTTATAACTACGCTGCCGGTACCCGGATAACTGTCCCATAATGAAAAACAACATGTTGAGAAAACGGCGATTTAATATTATCCGTGAATTTTCGGATTTCCAGCAATTACATCCAGAACCAACGACCATAACAGTTTCATGGCAGCACAAGTTTATCGTTGAGAACAAAAAAACATGGATGGAATTGGTTTTACGTTATATAACTTGAAATAAAGACAAAATGGGACAAAATATGCGGGTACATTTCGAAAGTACTCGCATATTTTGTCCCATCACATATAAATTCAACCAGCAACCGGCAGTATCATTGGCAACGTAGATTGTACTACAGAAAAACAACATTAGTCTAGTTAATAAAATGACATACTTCTATATGCCTAAAATAATCCGATGTATAGTAATCTGGAACAAAATTATATGTTCGCAGGTTGCACCACTATGCAGAGGGACTGTAATGCGGGTACTTTCAATATGGGACAAAAACAACTTGGTATTTTTTCCATGTTTTTCCATACAAATGTATCAATTTTAATTTTTTTCCAGAAAATATGATAACCGTTAAGTCGATTCCCGATGATAACTCAAAAGTGACCAAAATCATTATGGGACAGTTATGCGGGTACCGGCAGTACGGATATATGGTAAATTTTGGATCGGGTCTTTGTGGGAAGAAACTTAATAGTATGAATCGTTTCACACGAAAAACTGAACAATTTCGAGTTGTGCCAGTCCTAAATTCAACTAACGATATGGGGTTAAAGGGCTATTCCCGACCTATTAGGCGGACATCCCTAACATTTTTATGAATCATTGATCGGAAAAAATGAAAGAACTTGAATGTTGCTCATTGTTTTGACTGTTAAGCTTTTTTGAATAGTCTGTTGCTTTTCGATACGTGCAAAATGCTTTCAAATGCGAAAAATAGTTATGCAAACACGTGAGAGTTTGGCGGGCAATATCGGCCTAAAGATTACTTTTCCAGCCCACATGGTATTCTATTTTCAGTGTACAACACTTTCAGCACGACTGTTTGAGCACTAGAAATAAGACAACGCATAGTTATCGATCGAAAATCAGGAGACCCTTTTCATCGACTGATTACGATAGGCGCCCCTGTTAAGCCGTTTCTTACCCCTGTTATGGCATACACTCAAAAATAGTAAAATTTTTAGGTATGTTGAGAAGAATAAATTACATATTGCCATCAAAAGGAAGAGAAATGTAACAAATTCATGCGAATTATGTTTTGGGAGCAGTACAACAGTCCTGAAACAAGAACAAATTATGCTTATACTACTAATAACCAGCTTGATTACAATCGAATCAAGTTGTACAAATGGGTCTTATTTATCTACAAAGTTAGAAATAATCTAACTAAAACTAACTTGAATTTACGAAGCAATCGTGATTTTCATAGCTACGAGACTCGTTCAGTAGATAGTTTACGCACACAGGTACCAGGAAGTTATTATATTCGATTAGGATGCACGTATGGTGCAATAGTGAATTTTAAGAATATACCAGTAAATATTACGAATATTGTTCCACTTAAAAGCAAAGCCTTGGTGCTACATTCCGATTCGGAACTTGACCTTCTGTTTATTTATACACAGACTTCGCAGCCGACTGTTTAGTGTACAGGACAATTGCGGGGCTAGCGCTACGATCCTACTGACACCAACACAGTTTCTCCCGAGCCGAGAATCGAACCTACGACGACTGGCTTGTTAGGCCAGCATCGTACCTCGAGACCATCTGGGAGATAATTGTTCCACTTAACAGGTTCAAAAAAGCTCTGAAAGCTTATGTTCTAAATACCTAAATTAAGGACAAACGCTATTGAATCCACAAATGGCCGACTTTGAGCCACCACTTCGAATTTTCAAAAGCACAAGAGTCGGAAATAGATAATACGTTCCCTGTGAAAACGCTATTTTATGTTTGCTGCGGTGAAACATAAAATAGCGTTTCCACAGTGATCACATGATCTATTTCCGAGTCTTGTGCTTCTAAAAACTCGAAGTGGTGGCTCGAAATCGGCCACCAAGATTATTGTCTTGAATGGAAACTTTCATTATTGAAAGACCTCAATATCAGTCCTTTAGTGACTGCCCGAGGTCTAATGTATCAAATAATAAATGTATACGAGTAGGAGAGCATAAATATGAAAAAATACATACATATGAAGAAATACAAAGAAGAATACATAGGAAGCACAAAAAATAAGATTGTTAACTAGACTGAGGTAACCATTGTAATATGTAATTGGTTTTTATACCTGAGAACAAAATTTGGCTTAAATGTCCAAAATGTTTCTACCTTGGCGTTTCCCTTCCCAAGAAAAAGAAAAAGAACTTGTTTATGATAGTTTATGACTAGTTTTTTCTAATGAGCTAGCGGACTAATTACTAGGGAGCAACTCCTTAAAATAATATGATTATTTCATGTTAAAGTAATGTTTGGTAGGTGTAAATGACCATCGACAATTTTCCATTTTTAGGTAAATAGATTTAGTTCTTAAAAATTAATTTAATAAAAATGTTTTTCTGCTTCTTTCGGCAAAAAAATAGCTCTTTCCGAAAAAGCTTTGTTTTGTGCCGTTTCCGATTGGACGATTGGAGTACACCGACGTATGCACCCACCATACGCGGAACTAATGTATGCAATCAAAATACAACTTAATCAAGCAGTGATACTTTGTTAAAAGATTTGTTTTTAATTCCTTGTTGCATGAGTTTACTCAAAGACCTGTTTTAGTACAACAAGTACAAACTAATTCATTCACTCCTCACACATTTCAATCACATGTGCCATCAAATACCAGTTTTATGAGCACTATTAACTTAGGTGTCTGGACGCACGATCCGCATATTAAAATCAAACTGCTCAATGTTACAACAATGAAAACGGTCATTTGCGTTGGAATAAATTATACGAAGTGCAAGTGTGTGAAAGTATAGCACCACCATCGCCAAACTTCACGGAAGACATTGGAATCATCGACAACGACAGAACTGTGAAAAAATCGTCTGTCAAGAGCGGAGCTGTGATGATCGATTGGGATGGGATACTTCGACGAGGTCAACGTTTTTTTGTACCTTGATATGCTGTGAGCTGTGACATGCGGTAATAGTGTAAGTCGTGGTTATGATGGTCCCATCTTATACGCCTACCTTTGTTTTTTCCATCTTACTTCTCTATCATAGACTTCAATTGGGTTGTTTAGCTATATCAGTTTTTTTTTATCCTATATACTAGTTTTTTATACTATCTAAGAGCAGCATTTTCTAAGCAAAACGTGATTTTCAAAAATTTTCTATCGTTGTCATTAAATTTTTAAATCACGATTTAAAACTGCTCGAAATCTGCTTGAAATAGCTACAATGACATTTCGCCCATATACCAACTATCATTGTAGCGATTTAGAGCGATTTTTATTCTACATTTAAAAATCGAAGGACAATGAAATAAAATTTTAAAAATCACGTTTTGCTCGGAAAATTACACTTTTTCAGATGATATATAAAAATCAGAAAACCGTGAGTAACTAAACAACCCAATTCAATTCAAATGAAAAAATTCAAATTGTTCAACACAAAGAAAATTTTTTTCATTTATTTTTTTTGCAATATATATTGTCTTTGAAAGGACAAAATTGGTATCTACAACTTTGTTGATCAAGCAAACCATTTTTTCTACAAATATTTCCATCATTAATAAGCACTCGAGTCGATCAATACACATACAGGTCGGACTCGATTATCCGGAACATCAAAAAAATTTTCGTTCAGGATAATCGAGTTTTCCGGATAATCGAATCACACACAAAATACTGAAATTTTGCGATTAACGAACATAGAATAAATATTTCTTTTCTTTATTTACTTGTATGATGCAGTGGCGTAACCAGAAGTTATTTCTGAGGCGAAAAGCAGTAAAATCTTGGGAAGCAAAACAAAAAATTGGATATTGATTATTTTCACTTAATTCGAACATGTCCCAAACATGCCGTAAGTGACTTAAATGATAACAAATATGCCAGAAGGGATGGCAAAGACAAAATTTCGGAATAAAAATTGAAAACGGACACCAAAAAAATAAAATTCCGGATAATCGAGTCTAAAATTCCGGATAATCGAGTTTCCGGTTAATCGAGTCTCCGGATAATCGGGTCCGATGTATGTGCTGTATGTGCTTTCTTCCAATGATGATGGTATTAACATGTTTATGATCAACACGGTTTGTTTGATATCGTCTCGGTTGAATTTTTTTCCCTGATTGTTTTTCAGTTTTCCCTGATATTCCCTGATCAAAAATCACAGAAAGGTTGTATGCAAAGCCACGACCGCAAAGTTGAAGTAGAATACTTTTACGAGAAAGATAAACCGGCTGCTTGCGTGTCAGTCATTTTTTCTAGTAAATAAACGTTGACCGTTCATTAACAGTATTGTAATTTCTTTTTATTTGATATTTTGAATGAAGTTCATTGAATATTTTTAAATTTTGCGCAAATGAGAAGTTGAAGTGCTGCCGAATTGTAATATGCACACTTAATACGACATCATTAAACGGGAACGGAACAAAGGCTACGGTTATGCAGAACGCGAATGACGGCGCGATGCGATTCGCCTTACCGTGGTGAAATGTACAGCTCTTTTTAAGGCGAAGTAGAGCTATACATTTCAACACATTTCGTCTTGCCGAATCGCATCGCGCCGTTGTTTGCGTTCTGCATGACCGTAGCCAAACACTAAGCGACGCAAACACGTAATAATAGTCAGAGTATGCATGTAGGTGAAGATAATTAACTTTGGATTATAGCGCAAAACGAGAAAATATTAACTCTTCAAATATTCATTTCTGTTCTTCAAGTTTCAGTTGTTCAATTTAATATCCGATGGAATGTCTGTTTATTATCTGATGAAGCTCTTATATAGGCCAAATGATGCATTCCCAATTTACTAGGTCCATAACTCTGCCGACCGTGCTTGGGAAAGCGCGGTATAACGACCAATCAGAGGTCGAATTTTGTGTTTTGACAAGGTTTAAGAATTTTCAATAGTACAATAGTTCGAAGGATAAAATTGCAATTTCATGAATTTGGTAGGAATCTTAGAAGATTTTCTAATCGATTGCTGCAAAAACGAAGGAAATCCATCGAAAACTAACCGATTTATTAGCATTTGAAATTTTTCTCACTTTTTTCAGTTTTAGATTTTCATTTCACATCCCTATGTAGCCGAACTTCCTGAGAGAAGTATTGTACTTCAAAATTAAATCTTCATTATTTCATTTGTTGTCCTTATAAGGACAATTGTTCAATTTATCATAGGATGTAGTGTTTAACTTACATCTCTGTGTTACCTTGACAGTGAGGACTAAGGCGCACGGTCAGACACAATAAGAAAGGTGTTTTCACATTGAAAACTAGACACGGGTTTACTGGAGGATGTGTTGGCAAATGCATCTACCGCTAATACCGCCGCTATCATACGAAAGCGCGTCGTTTCATGTGGGGAATATCAACAACGAAAAATGACGCGCGTCTAAGCATAACCCGAACTGTTTCGCCGTGCTGCTTCCATTTACTTCCACATCGGCCTCAGGGAAGTACCGGCTGCATCTGCATCTACCGCTGAGGCTGTCACTATACTGCTATTGGTACCAAAAGCTATTAACTCTTCAAATAAGTGTTTTATTTGTTCTCAAAAGAACAATTGTTCAATTCAGAATCGGATTTACGCAATCGCATCTCTGTAATTTTACCGATAATAATATTCTTCTGAACAAAATGATACAACTTTCCCATTAGGCCTCTGCCATAATAGACGCGAAAAGCGACGCGAACCGATTCGCTCGGCTGTAAGTTAATGTACAGCCATCAGTAGAGCTGTACATTAACCTACGGTTGCTGGCTGATGTATTCACTTCATGCAAGCCTGCTGCTTGATGCTTCCCGCTACCACACTGAAACAGCATTTTAGTGAAGGGAGTGTCGTTGCATCAGCTGACCCTGCTACTATCGATGCTGATATACCCGCTGCAACAGCTACGCTACGCATAGCCATGTCACAGTTGTGGCCGCTATACGCTGGCCCAACTGCTGAGCAACTGCAACGCTATCCGTAGCCATGCCACAGTTGTGGCCGCTATACGCTGCCATTGGTATCCGCTGTACCTGCATCTGCTGGCCCAGCTGCTATCGATGCTGAGATCCGCTGAAACTGCTACGCTTATCCGCAGCCATGCCACAGTTGTGGCCGCTATCCGCTATCGATGGTATCCACTGCACTGCTCCCGTTGCTGCTAAGGGAGGACTGCTGTTGTCGCTGTTCAGAACTATTATGAGCGGCTTCGACTAAAACAGGCTCTTATATAGGGATGAAAATAGGAATGAATTATTTTTCGTACGTGGTGGAATGATATAACTTGAAAAATATGTGTGACTTCATTCTGGCTCAGAGCGATCATTTGATAAGCTCCACCTCTTTTTTCAGTTTCTAAAGTTTTTCCTCAGTTTCGTAGCACGGATGTACAAAAATGATTTCTTGTGGACATTCTGTCGAGCCGGACCGATAGCACTCTCATTGAAGCAACAAAATAACATGTTTTGTGTCGTGTTGTGCAGCTTGGTTGAAGAAAATGTTCCCGTCCCCGTGTCGTATGAAAGCAGATTATTGCGTGTTTGACATTGCCGATGGTAGACATGAGTATGAAGGTCAAAATTCTGCTGAGGTATCAAAATATAACCGTTTTAATTTAAGACGCAAGAGCGTAAGTGCTGCATTTCTGTTATCTTCTGCCATCCAGCACGAGAACAAGTATAAATTATAACCGGTCCTTCTCAGGGCCACCAACACGTTCTTGAGGCAATGTTGAATTTTTCCTCGCTTGCAAATGCTGAAATTCGCGGTTTTTCGTCTGTTACATACGATGAAAAATTTTAACTACTTCAATCACATAGTTGAAGAGCACCAAAAGGTGCTATTATATTTCACAACACTGGCAAGTTGGTTCAATTATCATCATTCCGGATAACCATTCGCCGATGATTCTAGATCTCCCGTTTTCTCTAGTAGAAATAAGACGTGTGCGACAGATTTAAATTGCTAGGATCCAACACAGAATGCTTGTTGCGTTGTCAAAAATTATTAACTTTCAATGACTTGTTTTTTTGTCTTGAAAAAGGCATTTTGATTTCCAAAATTGGATTTCCTGATGGCAATCTTCATGTTGCCCTAACACGGGGGAAATGATGGCAGTCTGGCGACACACGCTGAGAAAAACCCCGCTGCTCCTGAGACGTGGTGACCAACCACAGGGCTAGTGCTGCTGCTAAGTAAGGACGACTGCTGTTGTCGCTTTCTAGAACTATTATGAGCGGCTTCGGCTGAAACAGGCTCTTATATAGGCCAAATAGCATGTTTTCAGTTGCAAGGTATATGATTCTGTCGACCGTGCTTGGGAAGCAATCATATAACGACCAATCAGAGGTCGAATTTTTCGTTTTGACAAGGCTTGACTATTTTCAATACTACAATGGTGAAAATAATAAAATTACAATTATCTTCTTTTTGGAAGAATCTTAGAAGATTTTCCAATCTATTGCTGCAAGAACGAAGGAAATCCATCGAATACTAACCGATTTATTAGCATTTGAAATTGGACATATTTTTCACTTTTTTCGGTTTTAGATTTTCATTTCACATCCCTATGTAGCCGAACTTCCTGAGAGAAGTATTCTACTTCAAAAATGAATTCCCTGATTTTCCAGGTTTTCGCCACCCTACATGAGATCGCGAATTAAACTTCTTGATATAGCTGAAAAACGGAAATAAACTGCAATGATGTTGAGCGTTTTAGAGATTTGATTATGTTTATATGTTACGCGTAAGCGTGTGCATGAATGAGTCACCGGATATATGTAAATCAGCTATATTGCGTTTTTTAAAGAAGGATACGTCCAGTACCTACATATACCGAGGTGTCAAGATTTTCTGAGCTTCAAAATACAGATGGAAATGTGGCATCACTGCTCGAGGCACGATGCAATAACAAGCCAATAATCACAGCTTCGAGCGCATACGTTATCAAGATAAACTTTGTTGTCGTATTCAATTCTGATCAAGTCAAATTCATTATATGAATTATATGAATTCTAAAAATAATTTCGAAGCATCTAGTTACTAAAAACATTAGAAGAAATGTCAAACAAAATTAACAACAAATTATGACAAAAACCGTAGCAATCATCATTTACAACGATAAACTCATTTTATAGTACGACAGCTTTAAAGTTTTCAAAAGGTTTATTTTTGTTTTTTAATTGACAAATAAAAAACCTAAATTAATCCACCTATCGGTCAGACCCAGCCTTTCTCATTCAAACTTATTATTTTTTAAAAACACATTTATATGAACGCTTCAATCCAATAAATGTGTATTCACTTTTTGGGTTCTAAAATAATGATGTTGTAATGTAAGCATAAAATATGAAATTTGACGTAATGTAAATGCTCAATAAATAGCGAAATAAAAGTAATGATTCTTAATTGCGAACAATTCAATCACGAGCGATACCGGGAACATTCAAATGGTACGATGGCACATTTAAATTATATTGTGGCCACATATATTTATCAAAGCAGGTATAGTTTTAAATAGCCTTTGAATTTCTTTTCTCTCATTACTTTTGAACAACATATCAAATTGCTATGAAATTTCTTACTTGTGAGTTTGAGAGACAACCTGTTCAAAGGACACTAGATATGTTCAAATAAGTCGTGTGATCTTTGAGATAATAGACTTCCGTTGTTTTTATAATTTAATACATAACGGTTGGAATAAAAATACTATTATAGTCAAATAAAATGGGAACCTATAGGAAAGCCAAACTTTTCATTTGACACTCAGACTGTTGAATTTAGTCCAGCCATTTTCGGGAAAACGAGTGAATTTGAAAAGTCACCGGAACATATTTTTTTTCACAATTTTTGAACCACTTGTTTAATCACTATAAAATTCATCAATTAACCTTAAACTAGCCCGTTCATTTGATACCAATATTGTTCAAATCGGTTGTGTACTTTCTGAGATAATGAAGTTTCGTGATTTTCACATTCTGGTACTTTACAGACGAAGTTACAGTCCGATTACATTGAAACTCAATAGGGTGTTATGAAGCAGCTAGACCTTTCATTTGACACTAATTTCGTGGAAATCGGTTCAGCCATCTCTGAAAAAAGTGAGTGAGTTTGAGTAGTCTTCGGAATATGTTTCTTTTCAAAGCTGGATTTCACATTTTTAAACAAAACAGGCAAAGTAATAGTCCGATTGCAAAAAAATCAATAGGGTCTTATGGGGCAACTAGACCTTCGATTTGACACTGATTTTATGAAAATCGGTTCAGCCATCTCTGAGAAACATGAGTGAGATTAAACACTCTCCAGAACACGTTTCTTTAAATAACTTCTGAACCGCACGTTCAATCTTCATGAAACTCAAAAGTTGAGGGTTTTTAAGTAGCTCGTTCATTTAAAGCCAATTTTGTTAAAATCGGTTAAGTAGTTTCTGAGATAATGATGTTTCGTGATTTTCACATTTTTGAACATAACCTCTAAACTAAAAATCCGATTGCAGAGAAATTCAATAGGGTCTTATGGGGCAACTAGACTTCTCATTTGCAATTAATTTCATGAAGATCGGTCCAGCCGTCTCTAAGAAAATCGAGTGAGATTGGGAGAGCGTTACACACACACACATACACACACACATACGCACACACACACATACAGAAAATGCTCAGCTCGTCAAACTAAGTCGATTGATATACGAGATTCGACATTTTGGAGCACTTTTATACCTTTGGTTTTTCCAGTGATTGCTATACCTTTCTAGAAGAAACGCAAAACATAAATTCACAGACTGTATGGTGCCGTGTCAAATATACTATTATTATTGATTAATAAATTCACAGATATTCGTCGGCTTCTACAAATTTATATTTTTACTGAAAAGGAAATGAAATAAAAATGACTTATAACTTATCATTGTAGCCACAATATCCAATTCTTATTGAGTAATTTATGGTTTCTATGGTAAATCACCATCAGCGGCAGCATTGCAGTTTTTCTTCGATTGCACACAATGAAAGTTGTGTACTGTAAAACGGGGCGAATAAAAACGGTCTCCGTTATATACGTATTATACAAAAAACACCATAATACCTAGAACGAATATAAAATTTTTATAACATGGATTCAACCTTCCTCTATCAAGGGTATAAATACCATTTTGATACCTTATAAATAAATAATTCAGTCTTTCATTGAAAAAAATATTGCATGTATCTATTCGCCCCGTAATGAGCCGAATAGAAACACTCATCAATGGACTGCATCTTTCTTGTTCTGATAAAAGATTGGATATCTTTATTGAGGCGAGATACAATAAAAACGTTGAAAAGTATTTAAATAGCGGAAATGCTCAGTCACATACAATGTATTCATGAATATCATCTTAATGTATGGGGGTCATTCCATACGAAGTGACCACGAAAAAGCACAAACTTGGACACGACCATCACAGATTTTGCTCAAAGCTGGGAGAATTATTCATCTACCGTCACTTTGGAAAAATCCCAAATTTGGTGTCGATTGGAATACCCCCCGCTCTGTGGGACCCCCCTGTTTATTGCAAAGTCACGCGCTTTTTGTTCAAAATCTCTTTTTTCTTTTTCTTACAATTCATAGACGTAAGATGTCCGAAAAATACTGATAAATAATTTTTGAAGAAAATAAACCAAGGAATCCAGAAAAAATATAAGTTTTGGCCGGAAGTGTTGCCAGATGGATTATTTTTGTATTTTAAAACTAAATTTACATTTTTCAGCAAATGCAGCCATTTTGATTTTAAATTTGATAATTTCATCGTGTTCTTTGGAAAATTTTACATAAGAAACAACTATCATCCCGAGGTAATATGAGCCAATCTCGAGATATAGCATGTTTACGAAAATAGTTCTGAATTTCGTAATTAATTTTTCGTAAAAATGTTATATCTTAAGATTGGCTCATATTACCACGAGGCGGTAAGTGCTTATTACGTAAAATTTCCCGAGAAATACGATGAAACCATCAAATTTAACATAAAGTTAGCTGCATTGGCCGAAAATGCAAATTTAGTTTTAAAATACAAAAATGATCTATCTGGCAACACTTGCGGCCGAAAACAATATTTTTTTCTGGATTCCTTGGTTAATTCTCCTCAAAATTGACCCATCACTATTTTTCGGGTGTTTTACGTCTATAAATTATAAAATAAAATAGTAACGAAGTTTACAACTTTTTTCGTAAAAATGTTATATCTCGAGATTGGCTCATATTTCCTCGGGATGATAGTTGTTTCTTATGTGAAATTTTCCAAAGAACACATTGAAATTATTAAATTTAAAATCAAAATGGCTGTATTTGCCGAAAAATATAAATTTAGTTTTCAAATACAAAAATTATTTATCTGGTAACACTTCCGATCAAAACTTATATTTTTTCTGGATTCCTTGGTTTATTTTCTTCAAAAATCATCTATCAGGATTTTTCGGACACCTTACGTCTATGAATTGTAAGAAAAAGAAAAAAGAGATTTTGAACAAAAAATGCGTGACTTTGCAATAAACAGGGGGGTCCTACAGAGCGGGGGGTATTCCAATCGATACCAAAATTGGGATTTTTCCAAAGAGACAGTAGATGAACCCCCAATTTTGAGCAAAATCTGTGATGGTCGTGTCCAAGTGGTATACACACTTCGTATGGAATGAATCATGGATATATCTTAGAGTTAGGAACGGAAGGATTCAGAATTGGGTCAAGCATTTCTGCCGACACAGGATCTTCTTGCACTTCATCTAGATACGGCGTTCAGTAATACTTTGTGCTGGTAGAACTGGAATTTTGATTCGTTTCATTCGGGTTATTGATGTCTCTGTCAATTCGTGTCAAGCACCACGCAGCAAATAAATCAGATTTTTGTCCAGTTTTTGGTTATTAGCTTGGTTGTCTGCTAAAGGGTGTCCACGATGAAATTGCCACACACAAAATTGATTCGCAAAATTAGAGTTTTTATCCGATTGCCATAAAATTTTCAGGGATTGAAAAATAACTATTAAACTTCATTTTACCATTTTACTCGTATTTTATTTACAGTCCATACGCAAATGCCCGCACCTTGGTCTTAACCCCGGCCATAAGATTGTGCACAACCTGTGAATCAACCGTTTTTTGCATGTAAACCCATGCTTTCTTCAGTTCCGCGACTGTATTCACTACCTTAGGTTGTTTAAGAAGGTGCTGCTTCATAATCGCCCAGTACTTTTCGATGGGGCGGAGCTACAGAGTGTTGGGAGGGTTGAATATTTTCGACACGAAATTGACCTTATTGTCCGCATACCACTTCAGCACGTCCTTGGAGTAGTGGCATGACGCCAAATCCGGCCAGAAGATTGTTGGGACATTGTGGGCCTTCAGGAGAGGACGCAGCCGCTTCTGGAGGCACTCTTTCATGTACACCTGTCCGTTAATCGTGTTCTGGGTCACGAAAGGTGCATTCAGCTTCCCGCACGTGCAGATGGCTTGCCAAACCAGGAATTTCTTCGCAAATTTGCACGTTTTCTGAGTGCGGACATGCTCCGGAACGCTGAACTCATCCTTGGCCGTGAAAAGCAGGTTGCCGGGAATCTGTTTGAAGTTGGCCTTCACATATGTTTCGTCGTCCATGATGCAGCACTCAACTTTAGTCAGCATGTTGAGCTACAACTTCCTGGCACGGGTTTTGGCGGACTTGTTCTACTTCTCATCGCGATTTGTACTTCTCATCGCCTTTTGTACCTTGAATGTTCGGAGCCCAGCCTTAGTTTTGGCTTTCTGGACAAAACTCTGGCTTAGGTGCAGCTTCTTAGCCACATCCCGAACGGAGGCGTTGGAGTTTCGGTTGAAGGCCCCAACTACGCGGTTGTGATTTGTGGGGTTGTACGGAATACTTTTTCCTTCACTTCTGGGCTTACGATCGGTGGTCAATCGTTCCTCGAACCGCTTAGTCACTCGCGACACCGTGGAGTTCACGATTCCCAACGTTTTAGTGATGGAACGATGCGAGAGATCCTTGTTCTCGTGATGAATGCACAAAATTTTATCACGCACGAGCTGTTCTTTCGACTCCATTTCCGCGAGTTTTGATCACAGGACTTTAAAACTTGCAGGATGTAAATAATGCACTATGAACTAAATCCACCCAAATTTTCATTAAATTCTACCCAACGGTTAAAAAGTTAGAGCAATTTCATGGTGTAGCAATTTCATCGTGGACACCCTTTAGAAACCAAACATTGACCCTGGACACCATTTTGAATTTAAAGATTTTAAGTTTGGGGAAAACAACCAAAATAACTAAATACGTCCCAATATGGGTATTTCCGGTGTTAGATTTTTTTTTGTAATTTATTTGACACAGCACGAATACAATTTAATGTTTAACGGCGCCAATTATATCTGGTAGCTTACTTTCTAAAGTATCTTAATAACTAAAAGCAAATTTTTTATCCTCGCTGCCGACTACGAGCTGAAACTAAATGTAACTTAAAGCTATAATATTTTGCATTAAAAGCACTGGTTTACTGTATGATGGTTTTCATTGCCATAGGTAAGCACATGTTCCGCTGCTGGGCCAAGATATTACGGACTGGCATATTGGGTTGTCTCCCTCGGGCCTTGAGAGTATCGTGCGGGTCTGATTGCTGTTTCCGGATCCGGGGTCTTAACGTTTTCTTGTCGTTAGGCTGGATGCAGGCGGAAGGGGGTAGGACTAAACTGGGGCGTGGATGGATTTCAGGAAAACGTATATAAGGGACATGTAGGATATGTCACGGCTCGCCAAGACATCACGAACAGGAACAGCCGACTGCCTACCTTCGGCCTGCAGGGAAGCTATTAATCTAGACCTGGCGTCACGGTGTACAGGGCATGACCAAACAACGTGCTGTATGTCGTGATAACCTTCACCACAGGCACAGATACCACTCTCCCCGAGCCCTACACGACGGAGATGCGCGTCAAATCTATAGTGATTGGACATAAGCCGGGACATCACTCAAATGAAATCCCGACCTACATCCAACCCCTTGAACCACGGGTTCGTCGACACCTTGGGGATTATGAAATATAACCACCTTCCCAGTTCCCCTCTGGTCCAAGCATTTTGCCAACTGATGATCGTATTCTGACGTACGAATGAGAAAAATTCGTTAAAGGCAATTGGTCTTTCATAAATTACACCGTTTGTTGCGCCCACCTTAGCCAAAGAGTCCGCTTTCTCATTGCCCGGTATCGAGCAGTGAGAAGGGACCCACGCTAAGGTAATCTGATACGATTTTTCGGATAAAGCACTCAGATGTTCCCGTATTTTCCCCAGGAAATACGGAGAGTGCTTAACATCTTTCATCGATCGGAGAGCCTCAATGGAACTGAGACTGTCCGTAAAGATGAAATAATGGTCCGTGGGCATTTTTTCGATAATCCCTAGGGTGTACTGAATTGCAGCCAATTCTGCGACGTAAACAGAAGCAGGATTATCAAGCTTATGGGAGACGGTTAAATTGTTATTGAAAATACCGAAGCCAGTGGACCCATCAAGAAGTGATCCGTCAGTGTAGAACATATTGTCGCAGTTGATGTTTCGATATTTATTGGAAAAAATTTTAGGGATCTGCTGCACGCGTAAATGATCCGGGATTCCACGAGTTTCTTCTATCATGGATGTATCGAAAAACACAGTAGAATCAGAAGTATTTGATAAGTCGACACGATTTGGAATATTCGAAGAAGGGTTAATATTATGGGACATGTGATTGAAATACAATGTCATAAAACGGGTTTGAGAATTAAGTTCGATTAACCTTTCAAAATTTTCAATCACAGGACGGTTCAAGACCTCACATTTGATAAGAATGCGAGAAGACAGGCTCCAGAAGCGGTTTTTCAATGGTAGTACTCCAGCTAAGACCTCCAAACTCATCGTATGGGTCGACTGCATGCAACCCAAGGCGATACGCAAACAACGATATTGTATTCGCTCCAGTTTGATCAGATGTGTGTTTGCTGCGGAGCGGGCGGTGTTAGATTGAAGGCAGAAAGTCTGCTGAAAATGACCGAATACCACCCAATATGAATGTATTCAGAATTAAGGCGATGTACAGAAGCCAAAAGTCGAGGATGTTGTCATTTCGATAAAACCAAACATTTCAAACGATTTGTTATTTGACCTATGGCCGATTCCGTGCATTTGCAGACTTTGAACACATCGCAAGGAATCGATGAATTTGGAACGTTCAAATAGTACGATACCACATTTATATTATGCTAAGTCCACATATATCGATCAAAGTAGGTATAGTTTTAAATAGTCTTTGAATTTCTTTTCTTCCCATAACTTTTGAGCCACATATCAAATTGTTATGATGTTTGTTATTAGTATGTTCAAGAGATGACTCGTTCGTATGACACTAGTTATGTTCAAATAAGTCATGTAATCTTTGAGATAATAGACTTTCGTTGTTTTATTAACAATTTAATACATAGCGGTTGCTTAAGTTCGATTATAATCAAATGAAATGGGAACGTATAGGGCAGCCAAACTTTGAAACCACGTGTTCAATCATAATTCATCATTTAACCCTTAACTAGCCCGCTTATCTGATAATAATATTGATCAAATCGGTTGTGTAGTTTCTGAAATAATGAAGTTTCGTGATTTTCATATTTCGGTACATTACAGAAGAAGTTCCAGTTCGATCATAGTAAAATTCAACAGGGTGTTATGAGGCATCTAGACTTATTTATTGACACTAATTTTGTGGAAATCGGGTCAGCCATCTCTGAGAAAAGTGAGTGAGCCCAAGTAGTCTTCGGAATATTTTCATAGCTGGATTTCACATTTTTAACCCTTTCCCGCTCATGGTGACTCTAGAGCACCAGGAATTATAATCATCATATCTTGACAAAAATAGTTTGTTGTGCTAACGATTGTCCCATAAACTTTTGTATGCTGCCTCAGAGCATCACTGGGCATTTTCTTCAAAATACTAGAGTTGACAGTAATTTTAGTTAGTCTACACAGTGTTCAGTTTAAATTTTCTCGTGAAGCTATAAATATTAATGATAAACCTTGTGAGCGGGAGAGGGTTAAACATAACAGGCAAAGTAATAAGCCGATTGCAAAACAAATCAATATGGTCTTATGGGGCAACTAGACCTTCCATTTGACACTGGTTTTATGAAAATCGGTCCAGCCATCTCTGAGAAACAAGAGTGAGATTAAACAGTCTTCAGAACACGTTTCTTTTCATAACTTTTGAACCACATATTCAATCTTTATAAAATTCAAAAGTTAAGGGCATTTCAGGTAGCCCGTTCATTTGAAATCAATTTTGATAAAATCGATTGTGTAGTTTTTGAGATAATGATGTTTCATGCTTTTCGCATTTTGATATATAACCTCTAAACTATAAACCCGATTGCAAAATAATTTAATAGGGTCTTATGGGACAACAAGACCTTTCATTTGCAATTATTTTCATGAAAATCGGTCCAGCCATCTCTGAGAAAAGTGAGTGAGAATAAAAATCTGCACATACATACACACACACACACACACACACACACACACACACATACAGAAAATGCTCAGCTCGTCGAGCTGAGTCAAGTGATATATGCCATTCGGCCCTTTGGAGCACTTTTATACTTTCGGTTATGCAAGTGATTGCTATACCTTTCTAGGAGAAAGGCAAAAATATTTTTAAATCAATAATTGCAAAAATGCACATGCGTCGTAAAAATAATAAAAATATAAAGCGCAGAAAAAAATATCATTAAGATCTGATGAGTTTTCCAATAACTACAGCGTGGAAATGTAATTTTCTATAAAGTGGGCACTTTATTTTGACGGTGACTGTATATGTACATATTTGTATCAAAACATCATATTATTTGCTTCTACTGCCGTATACACCGCCATATTAATGAACACATCTGTTTTAATTCAATGAAAAGTTATAATGGATATTGTTTTAGATTTCATACGTGCACTTGCCTAATGGCCTAAAAGAAAAAAATCATCACGGGGATCCAAAAGGCGTCAAGCAGACAATGGAGGAAATAATCCGATTAATGGAATTGTTCACTTTATTGGAGTAAGTAAAGCATCAATCAAGTGATTAAACTTTATAGTTCTTGTATCGTATGTTATAGGCTGACGATGAAATACCAACGGATGAAAATACTGATAATTGGTGTTGTCTTCGGCTTTGAAACTATGAGCACAAATGGCATGAAGTTCATGCACAGTCTACAGTCTACAGCAGTAAAAAACGTTTAATTGATTCTCACTTGGACAAATTCGGTGCGACGAACGCTGTTTTCTGTTTTTTTTTTTAATTTTTAATAGTTAAAACTTTTAATAAAGTTTGAATAAAAATATTTTTCATCAAAACAACGTTACATCAGATATATGGTTTTCTTAAAAAATAAAAAATAATTAAAAATTAACGATAATAAACATCACAGATCTTTCGGTACTGTCTTACACAACTTACAGATTTGATCGGTGGCTCAGGCAACTGAATGAATTCGCCGTTTTCACAAATTAGGTCGGTAATAATGACAGAAAGCAGGAACAATTTGGTTACTGATCGGTCGGTAATGGTTCATATTACCGAACGTTTTACTGACCGCTCAGCTGTTGAAAAGTCGGTGATAAAAAACCAATTCGGTGATTCAATGTAAGTTGGAAGGCGCGTCCTCATCTCAAACCCAGAGCGAATCCGTTCTGTCGATCAGTACTCTCGGTGGAGATTTTCTGGTACCAAATAAGTGTTAGTTCAATTCATTGCAAATATTTTTTTTCTGAAATTCCAGTCGGTCGGTCGGTCTTCAATTTTCGATATTTCTTTC
Source organism: Wyeomyia smithii (assembly GCF_029784165.1). Lineage (NCBI taxonomy): Eukaryota > Metazoa > Arthropoda > Insecta > Diptera > Culicidae > Wyeomyia > Wyeomyia smithii. The sequence continues at coordinate 84,729,805 of NC_073694.1, forward strand.
TGGTTCTTCCAAACAATTTTCAACTTTTAAACCAAAATAAAAACATGTTATTGCTGTCGATGTGGCTGCTGCTTTGGATCGATGCAAAGTTAGTGATCGAAATGCAGTATTTCTAATATCACCTATAGCCAAATCATTGGGGCACCTTATTGTTGAACAAGGGGTCTATTAGAAATAAAAAAAGAGAAATTTGTGTACAAAAGCACAATGTGCTAAAAGCTACATTCAAGTCACAGGTTAACTTGACAGTTCATTAGGATTCAAAGCTTCCTCCTAATATATTCTAAAGCCATCCCCAAAACTGAACGATTGGCTATGATTGTATCTGGTGAAGGCATGCGTAAGCTGCTAGCCTAGCTGTGCACGTCATCCAAAGTTCAATAGGAATAGAACAAGCAGAAGCGGTATATAATGCAATTGGTGATTGGGGTATTGAAAATAGGTTATTTTTATTATCTTCAATATTATTATTGAGTGTTTCTAGAATGTACTGTTATTCCATTTTTAGGGTGATGTTTACATCATTCAACACCATTGCATCAAACACGGGTCGAAAGAAAGGAGCTACCAACATCTGAACAAAATGTTAAAAAGACAGGTGATTGGACTTCCTTGTAGACATTATATTTACGAACTGTTGTGTAAGGCATTTAAGGTACCAAAATTTTAAACACCACAATCTCCAAAGATGAAATGACATGGCGTACAAAAGCATTCATATATGTCTGGTGTGAATGTTGCATTTGTCAAGTCGTCGTCGTCGATAACAGACAACAAGAGGGTGACTTTTGGAATTTTTTTAGTGACAACTAACAGAACAGAATCACCACGAAGATTATTGTGAAGTTATCCAGCTTGCCATCACATTCATGGGCGGAAAAATTGCTGATACCTTTCAAATTAGAGCTCCTGGTGCTTTCCATAAGGCAAGATGGATGGCAAAACAATTTATTCTTTTAAAATGTTCCTTCACCGGCACAGTCTTGCATTATCCAACATAAATTAACACGATTTAATGTATTCGTTGTAAAAGTATAGTGCATCAGGTAGATATTTTGTACAATTTGTTGTACGCGAGTTTTTGGGTGTTCTAATAATATTTTGACTTTCAGATACTCACAAAGTTGCTAAACACATTGTCGAATCTAACGATGTTTCCACACTTGACCTGCACTCATTCGTACAAGGTAGTCAGAGTACATGAAAGTAGTAAACCATAATGCGGAACGAGGTATTGCCTTAATCAAAACATATAACTCGAAATTGTCAACGGAAGAAAACCAAAAACAGTACATTTTGCAATTAGTTGAACAACATTAGTTAAACAACACCGAAAAATAAAAGGATGTCTAAGAACATATAATTTATAGATAATATGCGATTTAGAAAAATACATGTTAAATACTATACTAGCGAACATGAATTTTGTAAAAATCACAATTCCATCCTTTTTCTTTCGTTATGTGTCCTGTAAAAGTTGTTGGCGAACATGGCCTTAACCTTATTAAATAAGTTCCTAACCTTAACAAAGTGTCGCATTCGAACTGTAAATTATGAGAAAAATGTTTACTGAACATGTTTGTTTTAAATTTTTAAATTGTTAACTCGAAAAACAACTTCAATGGAAAATCACACATCGCACCACATCACACGTTAACAGTTTTGAAGATATAAGATAGGATTTCATATTATTAACTTCAATAAACCGTTCTAATTCAAATTCTCATATTTGGTTTTCGACAAAGCTAACCTAATGAAATATCACATAGGGGCCATCCACATACCACGTGGACAGATTTTCAACGACATGAATTTATCCACATATAATTTTTTTGTAAGGACCGTGGACATTACGATGTTGAACCTAACCATGCGAAATATTCAAAAACAACCCCACAAAAATAAAAAAAAAATATATGGAAAAATTTAGGAATCGAACAGATTTGAAAAAAGTGCAGAAGAGTGGTTTAGTAGCTTGCAAAAGTCATTTTTTCATAAATCACGTTTGGGCAACCTGAAAACGATTTTTTAGAAAGTCTAAATGTTCTACAAAAATGCTATAAATAACATTATCTTTCAATTTAGGGCTGAGCACCTTGACTTTTTCAACATCGATTTGTTTTGGGACAGCCTATTGTATATGCATAATATATAAAAATATTGAAATTTTTGTCTTGTTTTTAAATTGAATATACTCATTTATAGAGTCAAATATGCCCTTCAAAATGAGACCAAGAGATATTTTCATGTTTGCCCCCAAAAGAATGAAATACAAATGAAAAACGCATATTTTTTGATGAAAAATATTAATAACTTTGAGTAAAATTGAGATATTTACGATGTCAGCATTGCAAATTGTTTCTCTCTGTTTTGAGATGTCTCTCTGTCTCTCTGTTTTGAGATGAAACTTGAAATAGAGCGCAAAATATGTTTTTTCAATATAAATCGGTTGTTTTCAAAGATAGTAAAAAACTTTCTTTCACAAAGTTACTTAAAATTAATGGAGCTATAACATTGTAGAACAAAGTTTTCTTCTATCTACAAAGATAAAAAAGTTAGATACTTGATTCCATCGAAAATGTTGGTCACCCTAATTTTTGATAATTTTTCAATAAGTGCTTTATCATATGAAACAACTTTGTAAAAGAAAGTTGTTCTCTAAAATGTTGCTATAGAGCTCTAGACCCAAATTTCCCCCTTAATTTTGTTTCTGGACCATTATTGTGCAATGGCACATACATAAGAAATCAATTTTCGAATTTCGTTTAGCGGTAGGGCTCAAAAGTTTCGTCTTCTCGGAAAATCTCGATCGGACATCGGGAACACGTACCCAAAAGCTGAAAGCTGATGAAAAAAGCACAGGTAGTAATACATGAAATTGTGATGAAATAATCCACATTCTCTCTTTTATATAAAGGAGAGAATGTGGATTATTTTATCAATTGGAAAAATATAGATTAGCATTAGAATTACAACTACCCGAGATAGTTGCTCTCATTTTAGCAATCGCATATTTGCAGTTGAGTTCATCTCACCTAACCGTTTCTTCGGGTCATGCTTGAACATACAACGGTTTGCCCAATCCTGTGCCTTGGAAGCCAACTCGTCGTCCCATTGCTTAAAGAAGAGAAAATGGAAAATGTCAGCACTACTGTCAAAACGAAGTTGTGTTATCGCTCATTTTGCCCTCATCGGTTTCTCACTAAATTGGAATAAAAATTAAAAGTGTCCGAGCTGACGGTTCTGCTATCTTACCATTTCCAGCATATATTCTGCACTTGGTTGTCCAGGTACGAGTCCTTGCGCCACGACCTGTCGCAATTTGTTGTGCTCCTCTAATATATCATACTTATCGGACGGTTCCAGACCGGACTCTGCCTCAGGATAACGAAAAAGAGAACACGGGAAGTGGAAAAGAAAATTATTGCTTTTTGTAATTAAAAACATAGTTCAAGTCATCGTTAATGCAGCAATTGTATTGAACCACATTCAGATTTTAGTAATAATGTTATTTAAAATAGAAAGATTGTTCACTGTTGCTTCTAGCGATACGTATTGAATTTTAGTTTTGACTTGTAGGTATATGTTGTTTATTCAAAAGTGAATAACTTTCAATTTGTGAACTCACTCGAGGTGCCTTAAAATTTGATTATTGCGATGTTTTTTATATTTTTATAGCAGACACAGTCTAATAGAATTTTCTACGAATAAATATGCATGTTACACCTAGTAACACAATCGACTCAAGTCCAAGCAATTGTCCCTAGATAGCCCAGCTGTAGCTTCTAATTAGCAATATTTTCACGCCACATTTCCTCCTTGGAGTAATAGAGATAGGGAAAAAAATCCAACTAGCGATGTAATTTAAAGGACAAAATAAAAAAGACAGAAGAAAACATACGAACAGTACCGTCGCTATCACTACCGTCACCAATGACTCACCATCTGTGTCCATCTAAAGAGGAACTGAAGAACAAAATATATACCCACCAAACACCTTCACAGGAGTTCGCCAGCTACTCAGCATGGCCGGTGCAACTCGTAAAGTTGATTTTAAAAATTATCATTGAAAATGCAAATTAAGCTTCTTAATATTCCTTCCTCTTCACCGCGTTGGTAGTTGACTATAAGGTTGTTGGGAAAAGTTAACTGATTGCTAGACTGTGTCTGTTTGAGCCACAGTTTTGTGGTTTGTGGTATAAGGATTTACGATAACGATGATTTATTGAACTGTAGAATAGTTCATCTACAGATCGTTGTGGAATTAGATTTAACGTTATTACTCAGTGATTTAATATAACCCTCTAGTGCCCAATGTCGCCTTTTGGTGGGCTTCAGTCATACCTCTAAAAAGCTTTAATAAATACTTAAAAAGTGTTTATAATGATTCATAGTGATTTTACCGTAGCCCGTTTAGAAATTAACTTGGGCACTAGAGGGATAATAATGGTCCCTACTCTTACATTCACCTAGGGGAAGGCACATTTGCGGTACTCATAGGCACCCAGTGGTTCTAGCAACCCAGACCAAGACTTAGTTTCCAATAGGATGAGAAAATATATGAATATATTGACATACAACGATAACATAAATAATAACAATATATTAGTATGATAATACAAAAAAGTATTGAAATTTGGATATAATGAACATCCACAACTTGGGATTTTTAGCTAATGCAAGAAAATCTATCAAACAATGCAAACCATTACAAATGACTTGGACATACGCAAAATTCTATTCAACTATGTTTGGGAAACTTTGCGCACGTCTTTGGTTTAGCAGTAGGAGTATTTCTCAGAGGTGAAGCAATAAATATTTAAGACCTCATAGTATTTTTAAAGGGCGTTTGTATTTTGATAAACATTTTGTTCAATGAATTGTAGCTCAAAAATTTCTGCTTACAAAAAAGGTTTTCTGAGAATGAAACTAATAATGTTTTTAAAAAATATACAGGAAAATATACAGGAAAATCGCATCTCTCAGATGGTCTCGAGGTGCGATGCTGGGTTCGAGTCTCGGCTCGGGAGAGACTGTTAGTAAGGCTTTGGCTTTATACACAGGAAAAAAATATTTTGAACTCCGTATTTTATTTAAAAGATAAATTGATTAGTATTCTTTCTCTTTTTTTGACAAAATATTCACCATCTTTTAAGTAAAAAGTACAGGATAAAGAACATAAGACAAAGTTTATTCTGAAGTTTGAGTTGTAGAACATTTTCTTAATATCAACAATTTTAGGAACAATTTTATACTAATGAATTAAAATGATTTTAGTGGTCAATTCAAATCGAAAAGCTTTTAGTAAATTACATTTCGAATCACTTCCGTTTTTGAGATATTCCAGTTTTTCGTAAGAACATCTCAATTTTTTAAAAGAAAATAACATGTTTTTTAAATACATTCATGATTCTCAAACAATAACCATTCTGCTACAACAACCATCGCTGGCATTTAACCATTCAGGATGAGTTTATGGTACTTCGTAAACCTCTTATACAACGTAAACCGAAGCACTCCATGTCCTGCTTGACAGCGTACGGTAGAAATATAGAGCTATATGATTTATTATAAATAAATATTTCCCAATTCACTGAGAAGCTTGAAAAATGGTATGTATTTCGCAATGCTTTTGAAGTGTCGATCATTAAATAAATTTTCGGTGAGAATTAAATTAATTTTCGGTAAGAATTATTAAATCTATTTCCGATTGGGGCTGCACTACGAGAATAAACACTTATTGGTACGATGTCACATTGAGGTATTTTATATCACACTTGTAATGAAAAGCGACGCGAATAGAAAAACTTTTGCACTAGTCTCACTTTGGACAATGTAACTCCGTGGTTGGTGTCAATCTTTAATTAAATAGCGGTGAAGATTTAATGCCAAACAACATCTCTATGGTTAGTTATTTACCAAAAAACGCTTGAGTCCTTTAATCAGCTGGTTCTTTTACTGTGGAAGTATGAAATCGTTACCCAATCTGGTCCCACTGTGCATAAGATAACTATGCTTGGAACGGCAATGAAGCTGGCGTACGTGAACACCCAGCTAGATAATGTGATACTTCCTAAGCTTATAGTCGGTTTTTGATACAGTCAGGTTTTTTTTTGAACGGGGGATACGTACCTTATAATTCGAAAATCCGCGTAAAAAAGGGGCTAATTAGAAAATCCGCGTAAAAAAACCGCGTTACTTATTCCGCGTTAATTTGAACATCAGCGTAAAAAAAAATCGTGAAAAAACCTAACTGTACTGGAGTAGTCACTGCCATGAGATCCACAGAAAGGGGTTGTTCCTAAACCACGAGTTCAAATTTTTGGTAATTTTTCCCAATAAGAACGTTAAGGTATCTACAACAGTTTCTTCGAACTAATTTCTATTTTTACAACAACTTCACTACCCGTGAACATTCAAGTTCGTTCAGGGGAGCTCGTAGCCCTCAAGGTTATAGAGTCCGCTTTGACATGAAATTGGTCTTGAATTTGAATAATAGTAGAACTAAGGCCGTTCGATGTCAGAGGGGCTTTCACGAATGGGTTTATTCTCAGGTTTCCGCCCATCCCCCTAATTGATCCTTCCCTTTCGCAAAATTCCAGGAAAAAATTACACACAGTTGTATGAGTACCTCTCCAGGCAGTTACAATTGCCGATAAACTAAAGTCTTTTTTACGTGGGTGATACACAGTGCGTAAAAAAAACACGTTGAAGAAAATCTGCGTTACAGAAACTGCGTTAATTCCGAAATCCACTTACAAGAACTTCATTTGCCAAACGGGTTTTGATTATTTTTGCTAAATGCTTTAGAGAAATAATCAATAGCAGTGTTATTTCCCCATGCGAATCGAGCTGAAAATCAAGAAATTTTTTATCAAAGTTGAGCCGAATCAGTGAATATTCAGTAAGTGGATTAAATAAACCCATCTGACACTCTAAATAAACGATTTGAAATTGAAAACCAATAAAAATATACCGCTTACAAAACGACTTTTCTGAGAAATATCCTACAAACCTGCGTGATCGAGACCAAACTCAGTCTGTGTCGTGCCTGCCGACGTGTTTTTAACGCGGATTTCGGAGTTTACGCGGATTTTTTTTTTACGCGCTGCGTATTTATACTTTTTTATTTCAATTATCTTATCAAAACTGTCTTTATCATTATCGACACAAATAAGAGAGTTAGATTTCTAATTACATTGAAAATTTTGGTCGCGCTAATTTATGATAACATGAAAATATAAGCTCATCATCATCGGTAACAATAGAATAGCTATCGAGCTCTAGATCTAAGTTTCCCCATAAATTCGTTTTCTACACCATTGTGCACTGTTGGAGGATCTAAAGGATCTTACATGTTCTTTTTTTGGTTGAAAAACTGCAGAATGCAGAACTTGAACCAAATCTCTTAGAGGTGCCAGAAAATCTTCTCGTTTGCAAACAATTTAATGTGAAAATTATTGGATTATACTAATGTAAAAGGTATATAGCTGTTATGAAAAAAATTTAAGCTTCTAGGATAAATATGAACAGTTATACATATGCCGCACACTGGCGCAACACCTAACTTTTCAGCGTGACTTCCCAGCCAACAATTTGGTCCGTATATTTCAGTTATTTTGAGATATAAGCACCCTTGTACAATCTGAAAAGTAGTATGGTAGGAAACATATCCGGACTACTTCGTGATAAGGGCGAATCGTTGGCTTGTTCTCCTATCTAGTTTCGCCCTAATAACGAAGTAGTCCGGATATGTTCCCTACCCTACAACTCCGGATATTCTAAGCAGCTTTAGGAACCGCCTGTGTATTCAAACGAAATACTCGAAATATGTTGGGTGAAATTCAAACAGTAGTATATCAATCTGTTCTCTATCGTTTTTCCTGGCAGAACTTGTTTTCAGATTGTAAAACTAAGTTAGCAAACTTTACCAATCATCAATTCTATTCCAATCACCCCGAATCTATTTTAAGCAGTTTCCATTTGTTTTGCAGGCGTGTTTTTTCAGCACCCGATGTGGCTCCTGAATGGCTGCAATATACACTGAAAGAAATCGACACGACATTATAAAGTGTTTTGCACTTGAATTCGCCCTACTGGTCAAAACATATAGATTTCATATGCGAAACACTTTAGAATTATTTATCGTGCAACACCTCATTTTCAAAAGAAAAACACTTTCGATTCTCGTGTTATGACATATAAACATAAAGTATTTGGATTTCGAATCTAAAATTAATGTTTACCGAGCTTCGAATAATTTTTATTCGATTTTAAATTGAGAACAGTTTTACATGGGGATGATTGCATATAATGCAACCTTTGTTTTATTTTTAAAATTGGAATTTTACTATAAAAATTTAGCACCAAATACAAACTATTCTTCTCTGTTGAAGAAGCCTGTAAAGCAAACAAAGAATTAAATTAATTCAATTTAAATAATTGATGTTTTAGTTACCAAATACTTGCCTCTAGCGTAAAGATGTTTTCATCAGAATCTCTGTGATCTTGTGCTGGAAGGACGAAATAGAATTAGAATTCGATTCTTTTACGTGACATAAATCACTTACCTTACAAAAATTTACAGATGTAGTCCGGAAAATCGTCGAACTTCTTAGCCGTATGACACTCGCTGTCTTTTCATCTGTCGCCATTTTTCTACTTTTCAGCACAAACGGCACTTCATTTGACATATGAAAACAAAACAAATCAACTGAAAGTGTTTCGCATATGATAATCACCATGATGAAACAGTGAGGCAGATTCAAGTGCAATTCACTTGAAAGGGATGTTGGAATCATACGTAAATGAAGTGCGGCTCATGGATGTAAGTTGATGTGTGCGACAACTTGAAACTAAAGTGAAAAATGATTGAATTCGATGAAAAAAATTCTTCAAATTACAATGCAGAGCCATTTTCATATCCAATTGATGAAACACTTGGATGGAGCGTGCGCAGTTTTTTCAGTGTAGGTCGATTTGTTTCGAATGGTGATTGTTCACAGATTTCTTTGTGATTAACGGTATTTCTTATATTCGTAAGACAGCTAGACAATCAAAGTTTTCGTTTCCATCATTGAAATTGTCTATATTGATCAAATGCAGGAGTTTTAGGCCTGTTTTCTTCGAGTGATTAAAATAGGCGCTACTGCTTAAGCCGTTCCTTACCCTTATAACTTTTTATACGAGCTTATAAGAACCACAGAACCACAGTCAAAGACATACAACTTTTTATTTCATTTTTTACAATTATACAACAATTACCTTTTGTATAAAATCTAAGGTATGAATAACTCTGTTTTCTACTTAGTAAAATTTTCTATTGCCATAATTTAAGCATACATACAACTCCGTTTCACCCGTATTATTATTCTACTACGATGCTCTACGAACTAAAACGCAGCAGTGTGTAACATATATCGCGAATAATTTTTGCATTATACCTAAACCTAAATTTTCCAAATAATAAAAAACCCAAATTAATCCACCTAGCGGTGAGACCCAGCCTTTCTCATTCAAACTTGTTATATGTTAAAATAGATTTACGCGATTTAAGAGAAAAAATACTCCTTAAAAATTTCTGTTGGTTTCATTTTTTGTTCTAAATAAGGAATTTCTGATAGCCAACAGCACAACTATACCGAACATTCAAAACCTAACATTCACACACATAAGAGCATACCTTGAAATATAAACATGCAAATACCATGAAATAAATATGTTTCAAATACATCACGCGGAAGATCCAGACGACTACTTCTGGTTGCCGAAATACATCCTAAAATGGGCAAATTTTGCCTATTCCGGATATTTCAATGGCGAAGATACCGACCTTAAGTATCTGGAAAACAACTTAACAAATATCATCCATTATGAGTATTGCCGAAGCGTTACACCTAGAGGCCAGAAATCAACTTAAGACGCTATTTTAAATTTCTAGATACATAGTAGGTAGCTTCCGATTTCTGGAAAACAACCTTAAAGGGACAAACATTACCCAATTTTTTGAGGAACATTAGCCCGGGCCCGCAAGCCGGGAGTAAACTCCATATTTTACTTTGAAACCAGATTTTGCAGCTTCCGGTTTCTGGAAAACAGCCTTAAATTGTCAAATACAATTCAATGAAGGTATATCCACTCTTTGGGTACTAGAATATTGATGTTATATATAAAGTAATAATTTAGGTATAGTATGTGAAATTTGACTTCATATTTGTGCTAAAGAACAAGTGAAATGATAGAAATGACTTTTAATTTCAACTTCAATCCCGAGCAAGGCCGCAAATATTGAAATAGTACAATATCAATTTTAAATGATATTGAGGCCACACATTTTGATCGTAGCTATAGTTTTAAACAATATACGGGTTATGTTTCTTTCTATAACTTTCAAAGCCCATGTTTAAACATTATGAAATTCATTGTTTAAGGGTTTAAAAGCCCATTAATTTGAATTCAACTATGTTCATAGTTTCTGAGACATAGAAGCGATTTTCACATTTTGCCGCAGAGCCAAAACTAAAAGTTTGATTACAATGAGATTCAATAGCAACATAAGCGGCAAATAGACCCTTCATTTGACACCAAGATAGGAAGAATTGGTCAGACCATCTCTGAGAAAAGTAAGTGCGAAAAAAAAGGTGCACATACACACGTACACACCCACACCCACACACACATATACCTATACATGCATACATGCAGAAAATGCTCGATTCGTCGAACTGAGTCGAATAGTATACGATGACATTCGGCCATTTGGATCATTATTATACCTTTCAATTAGCCAGTGATCGTTAGGAGAAAGTCAATATGCTTACTTTCATTATGTGATTTCACATTTTTATAAACAACGGACAAAGTCACATAACCGATTACAATGATGTTCAATAGCAACCTATGGGGCAACTAGACCTTTCATCTGAGAGACATCCCGATCATTTGAAACCAGTTTTATTGAAATCTGTTATGTGGTTTCTGAGATATTGATGTTTCGTGATTTTTACATTTTGATACATAACCTCTTAACTAAAAATCCGATTAGAATGAAATTCAATAGCAACCTTTGGCACAAAAAAAGGCTGAACCGATTTTCACAAAATTAGTGTCAAATGAAAGGTCTAGTTGCCCCATAGGTTGCTATTGAATTTCATTGTAATCGGATTGTAACTTTGTCCGTAGTTCATAAAAATGTGAAATCACATAATGAAAGTAAGCATATTGACTTTCTCCTAACGATCACTGGCTAATTAAAAGGTAGAAAAGTGATCCAAATGGCCGAATATCATATAATACTAGACTCAGTTCGACGAATCCCGGGTAGGAGAGGATAACAAAACCATAACTCATCAATAACATATTTTGTTATTAGGGCTTATCATGTTATTCGAAAGATATTCACGTTTCAAACGTGCATATGAAAATATCATAAAATTTTGATATCATATCTCGCTATGCCTTCAATTAGATGTTTGAAATGATTTTAAAATATCTGATTAAAAGTAAGTTTTTAAGTGAAAATTGTTCGATATTGATTATTATGTATAATGTATCAGTTATGCATTCAGTGTTCAATAAGTTGAAAATATCTGAATCGGTTATTTCAGTGAATTTTAATGCAAATTCTTGGTTTGTTTTTGAAATATCAAGTTTTGTTATTCATATAGTCTTGAAGGAACAATATTTTGGTATTATTTTTTGTTATTTTACCAACTATGTAAACCATATTTTCTGCATGTATGTGCACCTTTTTTTCGCACTCACTTTTCTCAGAGATGGTCTGACCGATTCTTTCTATCTTGGTGTCGAATGAAGGGTCTATTTGCCGCTTAGGTTGCTATTGAATTTCATTGTAATCAAGCTTTTAGTTTTGGCGCTGCGTCAGAATGTGAAAATCGCTCTTTATATCTCAGAAGCTATGAACATAATTGAATTCAAACTAATGGGCTTTTAAACCCTTTAACAGTGAATTTAATAATAATTAAACATGTAGTTTGAAAGTTATAGAAAGAAACGTAGCCCGAAGACTGTTTAAAACTATAGCTACGATCCAAATATGTGGCCTCAACATCATTTAAATTTGATATTGTACTATTTCAATGTTTGCGGCCTTGCTCGGGATTGAAGTTGAAATTAAAAGTCATTTCTATCATTTCACCTTTTGCCTTTCTCCTAGAAAGGCATAGCAATCACTGCAAAAACTAAAGATATAAAAGTGCTCAAACGGGCCGAATGTCGTATATCACTCGACTCAGTTCGACGAGCTGAGCATTTTCTGTATGTGTGTGTAACGCTCTCCCAATCTCACTCGCTGTTCTGAGATGGCTGAACTGATTTCAATGAAATTAATTAGGCGTCGTACACAAATTACGTAACACTAAAAATCTAGATTTCAGACCCTCTCCCCCCCTATGCAACGATAGGTAACGTACGACATGACTCCCCCCTAAAACTACGTAACGCTGATCAGCCTGACCCCCCTTCGAAATTTTCAATTTCGAGCAAACATCACAGTTACGTAACTGTCTCTACTATTTGATTTATTTGAGCATAACTAGTGTCATACAAACGAGTCATCTCTCAAACTTACAAATAACAAACTTTATAACAATTTGATTTGCTGTTCAAAAGTTTTGGAAAGAAAAGAAATTCAAAGATTATTCATCACTATACCTGCTTTGATCAAATGGCCTCAACATGATTCAAATGTGGTATCGTACTATTTTAACGTTCCCGGTATCGCTCATGATTAAATTTTTCGAAATTAAGAGTCATTTCTTTTATTTCGCTATTTCTTAAGCACTAACATTACGTCAAGTTTCATATTTTATACTTTAATAACAACATCAATATTTTAGAACCCAAAGAGTGAATATACCTTTATTGGATTTAAGCATTCATGTAAATCTATTTTGTCTGACCGCTACCGGCTACCGGTCACCGGTCACCGGTGGATTAATTTAGGTTTTTTTAATGAGAAGTACGCGTAATCATTTACTTAGTACAGTCTCTGGTATGTATTACATTTATTTCAGGTGGATGCGGCATTTATCTTTATTATATTTTAAAAGGCTGGGTTCAGCCTCGAACCCCCAACGTTCCGATCACTGCTCGTTTTTTCTATCCTCAGAGTCATTTCGCGATGCTGCGTGTCAACGAATTTTATCTAGAACTTGTGAACGCGTTAAATTGTATGAACCTGTAAATCGTATATAATGTCATTTATTGTCTTCAATGTACCCGACTGTATGTGCCATTTTTCGGCGGTTTTTCTTTTAGTCAAAACTGCGTTTATTTTTAACACCCAATTATTCAAATCTCTAAGGAACTAGATTAAAAAAACCAGAGTTGCTGGAAGGAAAATTTTAATTTAGATTAAATTTGACATAGAAAATGTGTCAAACTGTTATCAAAATTTTTTTTTTCTATAAAATCTTAATTTCTAGAGGTTCGAGGTAAAGTTTTGCCATAAAAATCTACACAACTTTGCAGAAAAACTTTTCGTCAGCAAGTCACGTTCAAAAGATAGGTGTGGTGCTCTCTTTACGTTGAAAATTGAATCTAATTCCATTGATGCAAAAGAAGGATAGCACCAAGCGAAGCAACTTTCCAGTAGATATTGATAACATTCGACTTGATAATTTTTGTATTTTGTATTTTGTATTTCCGTTTATTTATGATACACTATTCTTATGTAAGATATAGATAAAAAGCAAAAACCAAAGCCTTAGTGCTACATTTTGATTTAGAACTCGACCTTCTGTCTATCATACATAGACTTTGCAACCAACTGTTTAGTGTTCAGGACAATTCCGGGTTAGCGCTACAATCCTACTTCCATTAAGAGTCTATCCCGAACCGATACTCGAACATACGAAAACTGGCTTGTTAGACAAACATCGTACCTCGAGATCAACAGGGAGATAGTAAGATATAAATATTACTTTCTAATTTAAGACTCAGTGAAAACACAGTATTCATGTTTGTTTGATAAATTCCGGAATTGTCCGGCCAACGATATCACCGTGGGTGAACGAAAGAATGTGATTTCTGGAACCTTGGAGGTTTTCTGTTAGTATTACAAAAGCAAAGCCTTGGTGCTACATTCCGTATCGGAACTCGACCTTCTGATGATCATACACAGACTTCGCAGCCAACTGTTAAGTATACAGGACAATTGCGGGGCTAGCGCTACGATCCTACCCAAGTAACAATTTGAGTCGTATTGCATTCTTTTAGCGGTTTTCATGACCAATTTCGCAAAACTGCTGTTCAAACTAGAAATACTATCAGAACCTTCTGATAACCGCTGTAAGTCCGCTTTACAGCCAGGTGGCCCACCCTTTGCCAAGCATATTGAAGCAATTATAAGAATGGCAATAAAACTGCTTTAAAACCACATGAAAAGAGTACCGCATACTATAAGCAGCTGGCATTACCTCTTTAAGAGCGCAATAAATTTGGTTGCATTATTGCGCTCTGCTACTTGCCACAATAAGTCCAATTCAACTTTTCATTGCTTGACAGCAACCGTAATAAGTTGATTTGTTGTGCCGTTCCTGCACACACACCAGAACATCACGTCACTTTTTTTAATAAGGAAATATCTCGTCGCGGGAGAAATGTTTCACCTGTGTTGGTTATCATCGTGCAATCGATTTTATTTGATGGTGATATTGTAAAAAGATAAGAAATAAAAAGGGGTTTTTATCGAGACACCCCATATGGAGGAGTACTTTTAGGGATTAAAAAGTGCTATTCTTTCTATCGTATTAACCTCCCCTCGATTCCAGGCATCGAAGTTGTCGCATGTCAAATGACAATACAAGGTAAAGAGCTTTGTATTGCCTCAATATATATTCCTCCCAGAGCACAGGTTGGGCAACGGCTGCTCTTTGATTTAATAGAACTTCTTCCCTCGCCACGTTTGATTTTGGGAGACTTCAACTCTCATGGCGTGGCTTGGGGTTCCCCATACAATGATAACCGCTCCTCTTTAATCTATAACCTTTGCGATGACTTCGACATGACTATTTTAAACAACGGTGAAATGACACGTATCCCGAAACCTCCAGCGCGCCCAAGCGCTTTGGATCTATCCTTATGTTCGACGTCGCTACGGTTAGATTGCACATGGAAGGTAATCCTTGATCCTCACGGTAGCGACCATTTGCCTATTCTTATTTCAATTAATAACGGGTCAACTCGCATGCGACCAATTGACATTCCGTATGACCTCACACGGAATGTCGATTGGAAGTTATACGAGGAAATGATTTCAAAAGCGGTCGAGTCGATTCAACATCATCCACCACTTGAAGAATACAACCTCCTCGCGGGCTTGATTCTCGACGCCGCGTTGCAAGCCCAAACGAAGAAATATCCCGGCGTAACGATCAAAGAACGGCCTCCCACTCCGTGGTGGGACCAAGAGTGCTCCGATGTCTACACGCAAAGATCCGACGCGTTTAAGGCCTACCAGAAGGGAGGTATACCTGGCGACTATATACGGTATTCAGAGCTTAATACCAAGCTTAAAAGTTTGGCTAAAGCAAAGAAACGCGGATATTGGCGTCGGTTCGTGAACGAGACGTCGAGGGAGACATCGATGAGCACTCTTTGGAACACAGCCCGAAGAATGCGGAATCGCGTAACGGTCAACGAAAGCGAGGAGTCTTCAAGTCGGTGGATATCTGATTTTGCCAGGAAAGTATGTCCGGACTCTGTTCCTGAGCAAAACATTGTTCGCGATGCGTCTCCGGGCCACGACGCGATAGAATCACCTTTTACGATGGCAGAATTTTCAGTTGCTCTCCTGTCCTGTAACAATAACGCGCCTGGGTTAGATGGAATCAAATTCAACTTGTTGAAGAATCTACCCGGCAATGCCAAGAGGCGCTTGTTGAACTTGTTCAATAAGTTCCTGGAGCAAAACATTGTACCGCAGGATTGGAGGCAAGTGAAGGTGATCGCCATCCAAAAACCAGGGAAACCAGCTTCTGATCACAACTCTTATAGGCCGATTGCAATGCTATCCTGTATCCGGAAATTGATGGAAAAAATGATACTCCGTCGTTTAGACCATTGGGTCGAATCAAATGGTCTACTATCAGATACTCAATTTGGCTTCTGCCGTGCCAAAGGGACGAATGATTGTCTTGCGTTGCTTTCAACAGATATTCAGCTGGCGTATGCTCGCAAAGAACAAATGGCGTCTGCGTTCTTGGACATTAAGGGGGCTTTTGATTCCGTTTCTATTGACATTCTTTCGGGTAAACTTCACCGACAAGGATTTTCTCCAATTTTGAACAATTTTTTGCACAATTTGTTGTCCGAAAAGCACATGCATTTTACGCACGGCGATTTGGCAACTTTTCGCATTAGCTACATGGGTCTTCCTCAGGGCTCATGTTTAAGCCCCCTTCTTTACAACTTTTATGTAAATGACATCGACGAATGTCTGGCAAATTCATGCACGATAAGACAACTTGCAGACGACAGTGTAATCTCTGTTACAGGAGCCAAAGCTGCCGATTTGCAAGGACCATTGCAAGATACCTTGGACAATTTGTCTGCTTGGGCTTTACAGCTAGGTATCGAATTCTCTCCGGAGAAGACTGAGATAGTAGTTTTTTCTAGGAAGCATGAACCTGCTCAGCTTCAAACACAATTAATGGGTAAAACGATTTCTCAGGTTTTGGTACACAAATATCTTGGTGTCTGGTTCGACTCTAAAAGCACCTGGGGTTGTCACGTGAGGTATCTGATGAAAAAATGTCAACAAAGAGTGAATTTTCTTCGTACAATAACCGGACAATGGTGGGGAGCCCACCCAGGAGACCTTATAAGGCTTTACCAAACAACGATACTGTCTGTTATTGAGTACGGGTGTTTCTGCTTCCGCTCCGCAGCAAACACACATTTGATCAAACTGGAGCGAATACAACATCGTTGTTTGCGTATCGCCTTGGGTTGCATGCAGTCGACCCATACGATGAGTTTGGAGATCTTAGCTGGAGTACTACCATTGAAAACCGCTTCTGGAGCCTGTCTTCTCGTATTCTAATCAAATGTGAGGTCTTGAACCGTCCCGTGATTGAAAATTTTGAAAGGTTAATCGAACTTAATTCTCAAACCCGTTTTATGACATTGTATTTCAATCACATGTCCCAAAATATTAACCCTTCTTCGAATATTCCAAATCGTGTCGACTTATCAAATACTTCTGATTCTACTGTGTTTTTCGATACATCCATGATAGGAGAAACTCGTGGAATCCCGGATCATTTACGCGTGCAGCAGATCCCTAAAATTTTTTCCAATAAATATCGAAACATCAACTGCGACAATATGTACTACACTGACGGATCACTTCTTGATGGGTCCACTGGCTTCGGTATCTTCAATAACAATTTAACCGTCTTCCATAAGCTCGATAATCCTGCTTCTGTTTACGTCGCAGAATTAGCTGCAATTCAGTACACCCTAGGGATTATCGAAAAAATGCCCACGGACCATTATTTCATCTTTACGGACAGTCTCAGTTCCATTGAGGCTCTTCGATCGATGAAAGATGTTAAGCACTCTCCGTATTTCCTGGGGAAAATACGGGAACATCTGAGTGCTTTATCCGAAAAATCTACTCAGATTACCTTAGCGTGGGTCCCTTCTCACTGCTCGATACCGGGTAATGAGAAAGCGGACTCTTTGGCTAAGGTGGGCGCAACAAACGGTGATATTTATGAAAGACCAATTGCCTTTAATGAATTTTTCGCATTTGTACGTCAGAATACGATCATCAGTTGGCAAAATTCTTGGACCAAGGGGGAACTGGGAAGGTGGTTACATTCCATAATCCCCAAGGTATCGACGAACCCGTGGTTCAAGGGGTTGGATGTAGGTCGGGATTTCATTTGCGTGATGTCCCGGCTTATGTCCAATCACTATAGATTTGACGCGCATCTCCGTCGTGTTGGGCTCGGGGAGAGTGGTATCTGTGCCTGTGGTGAAGGTTATCACGACATAGAGCACGTTGTTTGGTCATGCCCTGTACACCGTGACGCCAAGTCTAGATTAATAGCTTCCCTGCAGGCCGAAGGTAGGCAGCCGGCTGTTCCTGTTCGTGATGTCTTGGCGAGCCGTGACCTATCCTACATGTCCCTTATATACGTTTTCCTGAAATCCATCCACGCCCCAGTTTAGTCCTATCCCCTTCCGCCTACATCCAACCAAACGACAAGAACACGTTAAGACCCTGGATCCGGAAACAGCAATCAGACCCGCACGATACTCTCAAGGCCCGATGGAAACAACCCAATATGCCAGTCCGTAATATCTTGGCCCAGCAGCGGAACAAATTTAATATGCTGCTTACCTATGGCAATGAAAACCATCAAACAGCAAACCTGTGCTTTTAATGCAAAATATTCTAGCTTTAAGTTAGATTTAGTTTCAGCTCGTAGTCGGCAGCGAGGATAAAAAATTTGCTTTTAGTTATTAAGATACTTTAGAAAGTAAGCTACCAGATATAATTGGCGCCGTTAAACATTGAATTGTATTTGTGCCGTGTCAAATAAACTATAGATGAAGAAAAAAAAGGGGTTTTTGGTAGGTTTCGTAGCTCTCAAGCATATGCGCATGAAAATTTGTCGTGCATTTTGAGAACATAGGCGCTTAAAATTTATGCGCCATCAAAATAGTACGGGCTTACAAAAATGATCTCATTGTTAGCAAAAATGAATTGGATTGTTTAAGCTCAGGTTTTCAGAAAAAAAATCTAGCCGTGTTCTTCAATACAGAGATAGATCAAAATGAACTTTGGATGTTCAATTTACTTGTTAGTCAGACGACGATTCGATTTTCGTTTCAAGATCATGACAAGTTTCAAAAGATCAATATGGCGCGGTTGGTAATTAGTTGGTATCAATCGTAACCGCAATAAACCTAGTTGAATGATATATATGTTGTAAGGTGCGGCAAAGGTTGGATGCCTGTATTATTAGAGAAAAATATGGTAAATCCCTGGGGCCTAGACAACTTTATTTTTATGAAAAATCTGACATCACACCGACGATAATGAGGAATCAACGAGCTTTGATATAAATAGATAGGTGCACGAAAAATGCAACGATACATACTTAGTTTAATTGAATATTGAATATTTTTCGAAATATATCAATAGTGTCTTGCCCCTACCTTATTTTTAAGGACGCATAATTTAACGACATAGGAAATTATTTTCAACCGAAACAAGACAAACTGGCGATAATATTGAAAAATACTACCGAACAGTACTAAGTTTGCCCTGTTATTTCATTAGATTTTTGGAGTTCTACGTCATCAATGTTCACAAATGCGCTGCAAGATGCTCTAAAGCATTTTTTTTTTCATCTTACGGAGACTGCGACAGAATTCTGCATCACACTAAACCGAATAAGCCGATTTCGTCTCACCTGTATGTATATCATTGCCTGCATATATTTGTTTACAAGTTTGACAGGTTAAAACTGGGCACTTATTACAATTTTATGAGATATTTTTCATAGCCAACTAGTAGTTTTTTAGATTTTGAATGACCGCAATAAAACTGGTTTCTATGTTATTTGACAGTAAGCTGGAGTGGTTTTATGGGGCAATAGATAGTTATATAAAACCAATAATAAAGCAAAACCGCATTGACTCTTGCCGGTTTTATTGTAAGTTTTATTAGAGTTTTATTGACAGCTATCAGTGTTCATTACGACTTGCTATTTTTGGCAACGGGTTTAACCGCCATAAAACCGTTGGTAATATTTATTGCTGTGATAAAACCGTTAGAAAACCAAGTAGCTATAGAATTGTTACTTGGGTACTGACACTAACAGTCTCTCCCGAGCAGAGACTCGAACCTACGACGACTGGCTTGTTAGGCCAGCAGCGTACCTCGAGACCAGCTGGGTGAGTCTTCTTTTAGTAATGCGAATAGTTTTATAGGGTAATCGGTCCTATATTCATCTCAGTACCTATATTCATCTCATCACGCCTTTTGGATCAATTTATCGTCAAATTTTACCATATTTTCAACGCAAAACTCTCAACCATTGACAAAATCGAGAAGCAAATATGTTTACTTGTAATGTATGTGTGTGAGTGTGTGTTTATCAAGTTCCTCAAATTCTATAGGATAATTGTGGATTGAGAATAAGTATGGTAAGTTTCAATGTGTATTTTTTTTAAGGGGGGGATTTGTTAGTAGCTTAAGTATTTATGATAAATATTAGTAAATATGGTGACTTCTCAACACTGTTAGAAATTTGTAATTTTAATTGTTAGGATTTGTTTGCTTTCGCAATTAGGACTTATCATTCGTAGGGATTTAAACCTACTTGTCAGAAAAGGGGAAGTAAACTTACAACTAACTTAATTGCTAACTTATTGGCTATAAAGAGAGCTTATCGTAGCAATTGAGGATTGCACCGTTTTTGGTCGAAAATTGTTAATAATTTTATTTGACATAGCTTCTAATGGTTCAACACCAGTAAGTCTATGTAATTCGAGTGTACCAAACCAAGGAGGACGCTTCAAAATCATTTTCAGAATTTTATTCTGAATCCTTTGGAGCGTTTTCTTCCTTGTTGAACAGCAACTTGACCAGATCGGTACAGCATAAAGCATTGCTGGTCTAAAAATTTGTTTGTAAATCAAAAGTTTGTTCTTTGAACAAAGTTTAGAATTCCTGTTAATGAGAGGATATAAACATCCCGTATATTTGAATCACTTGGCTTGTATACTCTCAATGTGCTCTTTGAAAATAAGTTTTTTATCATAAATTAGTCCCAAGTACTTAACCTTGTCAGACCAACGTAAAATAACCCCATTCATCTTGACAACGTGATTATTGTTTGGCTTGAGGAAAGAAGCCCTAGGCTTATGCGGAAAAATTATCATTTGAGTTTTAGAAGCATTGGGAGAGATTTTCCACTTTTGCAAGTAGGAAGAAAAAATATCTAAACTTTTCTGTAATCGACTGCATATGACACGAAAACTTTTTCCTTTTAAGGAAATGCTGCTGCTTGCTGAACAATGATTTTGTGCATCCTGGAGGCAAATCAGGAAGATCTGAAGTGAATATGTTGTACAGGACTGGACCCAAGACTGAACCTTGAGGCACACCTGCTCTGACAGGAAATCTATCAGATTTTGAATTCTGATAGACAACCTGCAGAGTTCGACCAGTAAGATAATTTTTTAAAATATTGATTAGCAAAATTGGAAAATTAAAAGTTTGCAATTTCGCAATCAAACCTTCATGCCAAACACTGTCGAATGCTTTTTCTATGTCTAAAAGAGCAGCTCCAGTGGAATAACCTTCAGATTTGTTAGTTCGTATCATATTAGTAACTCTGAGCAATTGATGAGTAGTGGAATGCCCATGGCGAAATCCAAACTGTTCATCTGCAAAAATTGAATTTTCGTTAATGTGTGACATCATTCTGTTAAGAATAATTCTCTCAAACAGTTTACTTATTGAAGAAAGCAAACTAATTGGTCGATAACTTGAAACTTCAGCTGGGTTCTTATCCGGTTTTAAAATTGGAGTATTTTTTGCATTTTTCCATAATTTGGGAAAATATGCAATTTTGAAGCAGCAATTGAAAATTTTCACTAAAAATTCCATTGTGCTTTCAGGAAGATGTTTGATTAATATATTAAAGATTCCATCGTCACCAAGGGCTTTCATATTTTTGAAATTTTTAATAATTGATTTAATCTCATTCAAGTTAGTTTCAATTATTTCTGCAGGTAAAAAATTCTGGGAAGAAATTAAATCAAATTGACGTGTAACTTCATTTTCAATTGGACTCATAAAATTCAAATTTGAGTTATGAACACTCTCAAACTGCTGAGCAAGTCTTTGAGCCTTCTGTTCATTGGATACAAGAAAACGTTCACCATCTTTCAAAACTGGAATAGGCTTTGAAGGTTTCTTGAGAATCTTCGACAGCTTCCAAAAAGGTTTTGAATATGGTTTCAATTTTTCAACTTGAGTCTCAAAATTTTGATTTCTCAGAAGAGTAAATCTATGTTTAATCTCTTTCTGTAAATCTTTATAAATAGTTTTAAAAACAGGGTCACGAGAACGTTGATATTGACGTCTGCGGAGATTTTTCAAACGAATTAGAAGTTGAAGATTTTCGTCAATTATTGGTGAATCAAATTTCACTTGAGCCTTTGGAACAGAATAATTCCTGGCATCAACAATTGCACATTTTAATGCTTCCAAAGCGGAATCAATATTCACTTCGTTTTGCAAATCATTATTGAAATTTCTCTCAATATGAGTTTTTTATCTTTCCCAATTAGCCTTGTTATAATTAAAAACAGAGCTCATAGGGTTTAAAACTGATTCAGGTGATAAAGAAAAAGTTATTGGAAGATGGTCAGAATCAAAGTCAGCATGTGTGATCAAATCACTACATACATGACTTTGATCTGTTAGCACCAAATCAATTGTTGAAGGGTTTCTTACAGAAGAAAAGCATGTAGGACTATTCGGAGTCAAAATAGAATAGTATCCTGAAGAACAATCATTGAATAAAATTTTGTCATTGGAATTACTTTGAGAATTATTCCATGAACGATGTTTAGCGTTAAAATCGCCAATTATAAAAAATTTCGAACGATTTCTGGTGAGTTTTTGTAAATCACCTTTAAAATAATTTTTGTGCTCGCGTGTGCATTGAAATGGTAAATATGCTGCGGCAATAAATAAAATCCCAAGTTCAGTTTGAACTTCAATTCCCAAAGTTTCAATAACTTTGGTCTCAAGATGGGGAAGAGCACGATGTTTGATTCGGCGATGAATAACAATTGCAACTCCACCGCCAGAACCCTGAATCCTATCATATCTATGAACCACGTAATTGGGATCATATTTTAATTTAATGTTAGGTTTTAAAAATGTTTCAGTAATAATTGCAATATGCACATTATTTACTGTTAAAAAATTAAAAAGCTCATTCTCATTGGCCTTCAATGAGCGAGCATTCCAGTTCAAAATTTTGATTGGTTTATTCAAAATCATTGCTAAATTTTAAATTAGAAACAATTTAATAGTAAAATTTGTGCCTATTTGAATGGCTTCGAACATTGATTTTGCCTGCAACATGGCGTTCATAAGATCGAACATTGCCTGTTGCAAAAAAGAAAGTTTACCTGCCGTAATAGGCCCCAGGCAGTTGACATTAGAAAAAAACATTTTCGACAGCAATATTAGCTGGAGTAATAGGTGTACAATTATTTTCTAGCGTGTTTTGCTTACCCATATTAACAGTTATTTTCGAACTACCAACACTAGGCGGTATAATGTTCGAACTACCTGTAACCTGTGCATAAGTTAAACGGGTATGCAAAGGAGTAGGTAAACTATGCGTCACTGGTACGCTTGGAGAATTTTGTTTACCTTGCCTTAACAATTGCTAAACGGACAGGGCATTGGTAAAAATTTGACATATGGTTGCCGTTACAATTCGCACAGCGAAAATTTTTACTCTCTTTCACAGGACATGTGTCCTTTTTGTGAGAAGAGGCTCCACAAATGAGGCATTCTTGGTCCATGTTACAAAACTTTGAACCATGGCCATAACGTTGGCAAACACGGCATTGGGTGATATGCTTTTCACCTCCGCCAAACTTTCGATATAATTCCCATTTTACACGCACATTATATAAAGCATGTGCCTTTTCAAAAAAATTTAAGTTTTTAACCTCACTGCGGTTAAAATGAATTAAATAATTTACAAGGGAAATTCCAGTTCGCTGACTGTTTTCGCCTCGTGATTTTTGTTTCATCAGAATTACTTGGGTAGGGGCTATACCAAGTAATTCTGTTAAAGTAATTTTGATCTCATCAACGGTTTGATCGTTGGTGAGACCTTTCAATACGACCTTGAACGGCTTGGCGCTCTTCGTATCATATGTAAAAAACTTATACATCTTTTCAGTTAAATACTGAATAAGACGATTCCAATCTTTCAATGTTTGGGCCAGTAAACGGCATTCGCCTCTTCGGCCAATTTGATAAGTAACTTTGACGTCGGAGAGAAACGTAGAAAGTTCTCTTTTAAAAATATTAAATTCAGAAGCAATAGGTGGAACTTTCTCCTTTTTTACAGAAATTTCACTTTGAATAGTTTTACTTTCGAACATTTCGATTTCGCCGGCTTCTTGCTCAGGCAGAATATCATATAAATTTTCACTGCATAAGCTAGTTTCAGAAAGAGATGCCTCTCTTTTCCTCCCCGTAGCGATGCGTGGTTTCTTTTTTCGTCCTGCCATTTCAGGTGATACGAAAAAAGTTCAAAAATAATATCAAATTGCAAGTATTGAGAAAGAAATAAATAGGTAGTCTTGAGAAAGACTGATGTAAGTTAACTTCCAGGTAATCTTTAAAAGACACACTGACAAAACGCAACCTTTGAAGCTATAGGCAGTCAAAGACCAGTCCACAAGCAACCGAAAATACGTCTGATCTGTCGGGCAGCTCAAGACGCACTGAGTATCAATGTGTATAATTTTAGGTATGTTATAAGTTGTTTCTTCAAGTGGTGTTTGGTGAGCGAACATTGTGTAAGTTACAATAAGGTGAGTAGACTTTAAATCATGCTCTAAACATAAAGACTGGAACACGCAAAAATTGGTCGACAAAGGAATCGTTTCCTTCAGTAAAAATTCATGAAACAAAAAACTTCCTATGTTTATTTTGGTAGTTCAACTCACATATTTAAAGGAAAAAATGTACGTTTATTATTCTGGTTTGCCAAATCCAAACTGCCGTGCCTTCCGCATAACCCCTTTCAATAAATTTTGTACAGTGGTCTTATCGACCTTATTCGTCGCCAAACGCCAGCTAGATTTATTCTGCTGCTTGTTTTCGATGGATTTATTAATTTTTTTGATATTTCGTGTGATAAATTCTCAACACTGTTCGAAAGGGCGGAAATCTGGGCTGTTAGGAGGGTTGTGGTCGTAGGGAACCATAACCATATTGTTCGATTCGTACCACTCGATCGCCTTTTTCTCATAGTGGCAGCTTGTCAAGTCCGACTAGAACAACACAGGCGTGTTATGTTGTTCTAGAAATGGTAGCATCGAATTTTCCAGGCATTCCTGGACGTAGATCTCTTGATTGACGGTTTCGTAGTGATGGAAATGCCGCTTTTTAGACAACACGTGCATATGGCCTGCCAAACGAGGTATTTTTTCGGGAACTTCGATAGTTTGATGGTTTTGAAAATATAGGCCACCTCTTCTTTTCCTGATACGGTATGAAATTCCTGCCCCGGAAGCTGCTCGAAATCAACCTTCACATAAGTTTCGTTACCCACGGTCGAACTTTGTTAGCAGATTACAGTTTTCCGGACCACCGCTTTGCCAAGGTGTTTTCATCGTAATCTGGGCTCGCAACCTTCACCGCCTTAAACGTCGTCAAGCCGGCTCGTTTCTTGGTCCGCTGCACATTAATATGGGAGACAATGAGCTTGCCAGTGACGTACCTGATGGACAGGTTGGGATTCCACCTATAATTCGCTACCACCTTCTTCATCGTCGTTGCCACGTCCGAATTACGATTGCCATCGCTTCCAGGCTTCCTGACGGTCGACAGACGCTCCCTGAATACTTTTGAAATACATGTTATGGTCGATTTGGTCACATCCAGCAATTTCGCCAATTTGGCGTACGAGAACGTCGGATGCTCTTGCTGCGCGAGCAAAATTTTGACACGCTGTTCCTCTTGCTTGGACGCCATTTTGAAAACTGTAGAGCAACCGGTGAAAACTCATTTTAGCAACTATTGTATATACAATCAACTTCCAAATGCAACATTTCATGTTTTTTTCATGCATTTTTAACAGAAATACACCAATTTGAAGTCGACCAATTCTTGCGCGTTCCAGTCTTCAGCATAAGATCCGCAACAATGTTGTCCCACTTCTCGTTATCGCAGCAAGTTTGATAAAGTCTTTGCTTCGGATTTTACCATACAGCCTAGGGTTTCAAAGAGATTAATGTTTCCGACTACACTCTGAAAAGCCAAAATCTCTAAGTTGTAAGCATTGCTAGCTTAAGCAATGAAGGTGGTAGGGATTGCTGAGAGTTATGAACCGCTGGCATTGGAAATGCAATGCAAGATCTACAGGAAGGGTTTGTCGTGAGTTGCTGTCACACCCCCCCCCCCGCACCTGCACAGATAGGCCAAAGTTAGTCCACCGCACCCTAAAGCACGCAGCCCACCACCCATCGGTTTTCCAGACACCAGCACCCAATATAGAGCAGGCGAAAATATGAATGACAGATGGGAAAAAAGCGCGGCTACGATTATTGGCGCGAGAATTTGGACGAGGCCAACGTCTTAGGGCAAGGAGGAATGACCTGCTGTAGCCACTACACTTACTCAGTAACCAGATTCCGAATTGAACAGTCACGACGTGCGGAAAATTAGAAACCAAGAAGACAAGCGACTCTAAGGAGACAGTGAAAAGTGTGTGGCTATAGTGAACAGCAGGTAAGGCACTCTCCTTGTCCCGTATCAATTGCCTCGTCACCAGTTAGCCAATCAGGCTAAAAAAAGCGACGCTTATTTCCCAGAACCCCGCTGTTTTGGATTAAACACGAGTACGCCGAGAATCCCATTGGACCCTTCGCCGGTGACTGAGGACGCCGATTAGGAGCCATTTTGGCGGCAAAGGCCGCAAGTCGACGCCGGACAGAACGTGGGTGTACAGGAACCAGGTGCAACGAGAAGGTGGAAGGCTGCCGGTGAAACGGGGCCCCGGAGAAGAACGAAAGTGAATAAGGTTAGCTAGAGATAAGAAAGTGGGTGACGAATGCTTGTAATAAAAATTGTGTACATAGAGACTCAGACAAGCATTTTCCTGGAACCGCGAAATTTCCTTAGTAAGCCGACCCTGAGGCTGTTGTTCAGGGAATCCCTACAGCGCTCGCTGCTGAGGCTGGGACAATATTTACACTTTGGCGCCCAACAAAAATAAACTTACCGATATTTTGAGGGTTCCAGCTTGTAAAATTGCTTGTTTTCAATTGAGTGGCTACGTACGTCTCTGGGAAAACGTCCATGCTTTCACGAACAAATTTTCACAATTAAGTGGCAAATCCACTGAAACTGACAGTGTACTACGAAACGTTTTTCGAAACCGAGGGGTTCTGATGTTCAATTAATTAGCAAAAATAACAATCATAAAAATTACCAAATCGACTAAGTAGAGCGGAGGTTTTAGCAAAGTGCGTCAGAAGTTCGGAGGGAGAAAATAAACCCAACAGTGAAAACATTTTATTTAGTCACTTACTATCGAATACTTACGAAATATCGGAAATTTAGTGAAACTTATTTCTAAGAATAAGAAACTTTAACTATGGAACAGCAACACTTGATGGCGCAATATTTTGCGATGAATACGATGCACCTGACGGACGACGAGCTAGATCATGAGCTGCAGGTCCGGGGCGCAGACCTAATGAGTGAAACACGTACAGTACTGGAAAGAACACTGCGTGGATACCTGAAATCAGAAAAAGAAAAACCGAATTAGAACTACAGAAAATGTTGGACAACTTTGAAAGGTGAACTTAAATGTTGTGAAGAGAAAATAGCTGAAATTAGAACTATTTTGGAAGGAAGAAAAGAACAACGAATACCAGATCAACGGCATAAAACGAAACTAATACATGTATTTTTCCGACTGGAACGATTACAAAATCATGCCAGGGAGGAGACAGATTTGAGTTACATTGCAAAAACGGCAAATGAATGCATTAGACTTTTGAACAAATTCTTTTCAATGCTCTCCCCCTATTCAGAGGTGAGAGAAGCGGAAATAGCGAGAGTGAATGAGAGTTTACGACTACTCCGCCAAGAGAATAATGATAGAGAAGATAATGAATCGGAAATAGATGAAGAGTTAGAAACCAGAAATCAACAGAATGACCAGCGAGAAAACCCAACGACCGAGAATAATGGTGAAAGAGTCCCCAGTAGAAACGATGCAATACACCAGACTGTAAATGAGGAGGGAATCGAAAGTGAAAATAGAGTGGGAGAACCAGATAGATTGGTGCTACTTGCAAGGGAAAACGATCGTTTGAAAATCGTAGTAGAACGTTTGCTACACCGAATTGAATCGCTAGAAAGAGGAAAGGATATGCGAAATACTAGAAGACAAGAGAATGAATGTAGAATGGGTAACAGTACTCCGGTGGAGGAAGAGCCTAGTCCTTGTGACAGTGTGGTAGAGAAACCTAAAGAAAATTTTCTAGACTGGGTTAAAAACAGATGTAGCTCGATAGATAGTCTAGAAGAGAAAGCACGAGAGTTGAAAGAGAAAGATGAAAGAGAGAAAAGGAATGCAAATGCATACGCAACTAGCAAGGGAAACAGTCACCGATTACCAGTGTATCAATGGGGAATAAAATATGATGGAATGGATAATGGGAGAAGATTGAATGAATTTTTAAAAGATGTGGAGTTCAATGCTAGGTCGGAAGGATTCACCTACGTAGAATTGTTTTTATCG
This sequence comes from Wyeomyia smithii, assembly GCF_029784165.1. Taxonomy (NCBI): domain Eukaryota; kingdom Metazoa; phylum Arthropoda; class Insecta; order Diptera; family Culicidae; genus Wyeomyia; species Wyeomyia smithii. Next base: position 84,758,373 of record NC_073694.1, read on the forward strand.
GCACACCATTTATTCACACGAAAAGCTAGGGGGTGGTTCATGGAAGTGAATGGTAACAACGAGCTTGAAACGCGGGAAAATTTAGTTCGTGAACTGAAAAATGAGTTTTTGCCGATTGATATTGATTTTCAATACGAACAAATAGTTAATGCCCGTAAACAAGGCCTGAGGGAGAAGTTTCAAGACTTTTATTTGGATATGGTCCGGCTTTTCCGTAGCGTGTCAAGACCTTGGGACGAACAACGAAAGTTTGACGTATTATTTAGAAACACACGAGAAGACTGTAGAACTGCGATGCTTGCTGCTAACGTAACGTCGATCACCAAAATGCGAGAATTCGGGAAAAGATACGATGCGATAAACTGGCAAATTTACCAGAGAAGAGAAAATAGACCGGGATATAGAGGAAACGTGAATGTAGAAGAAATAGAAGTAAATCGACAGAATGTTCAAGAAAAAACTGGATATAGGTTCCAGAGAGGACAAAATGATGAAAATCGTGGGAGAAATTTTAGAACGAATTATAACTATTACCAGAAAAAGTTTACCGAAGATCGAATAGAACAGAATGAACAGAGAGAAAAACAAAAAGAATTACATAGAAGCAACTACCAAAATTCAAGAATAAATAACAATCAAAAAACAAATCTTTGCTATGACGAACCCAGACCCGGCACAAGCGGAACAAATGCCTTACAAAGGATAGTTAACGCTTACATTCCGATTAAACGAGGAATTTGCTTTAACTGTCATGAAGAAGGGCACAGTTGGCAGAGATGTCCCAGAGAGAAGCATACTTTTTGTGAAAATTGTGGCTTTCCGGGATTTTCCACCAAAGACTGCCCATACTGTGAAGCAAAAAACTCGGGAAAGACTGCTCACTGAGGCATAGCAGTCAGCCCGACAACCGAACAAGACCTCAAAACGTAGAACAAGAACCAATCAAGTTGTTACAAGAATTGGGTTATGCGAGAGTCATCGAACAAGGTAACAACAACAACGAAATAGCGGCATTGCTGGTTAAACTTAGCGGGGATGTTCGTCCTTTTACTGAAATCAACTTAATGGGGATAAAATTGATTGGGCTTTTAGATAGCGGAGCAGCTCGGACGGTTCTTGGAATCGGAGCAAGGCGAATAATAAAAGACCTGAATTTAAAGGTAGAGCATTTTGCAGTGCAATTAAAAACCGCGGCAGGTGAAAATTTGGAAGTGATTGGTTCAACTGAACTAAAATCGTAAATCACGTTAAACAATATTACGAAATTATTAACTGTTTGAATCGCTCCAAATTTAAAACGAAGGTGTGTACTAGGCTACGATTTCTGGTTAAAGTTTGGCATTCGGCCCACCTGGAACGATTTTGCAATCGATTCCGTGGATGAAAGCGCACAGGAAAGCCTAGAAGAGGAAGTAGAACTCACAGCAGAACAGGAAAAAGAATTAGAAACGGTAAAGCAGCATTTTCTAGAAGCTACACCAGGAAATTTAAGTATGACCCACTTGATAGAACATTCCATTGAATTCAAGGACGAATTCAAGAGGGCGGACTCGGTGAGGAAAAATCCGTACCCTTGGAGTCCAGAAATTCAACGGAAAATACACCAGGCAGTAGACGATATGTTACAGAAGGGAATAATTGAGGAATCAAACTCAGAATGGGCTCTCCCAGTAGTACCGGTAACGAAACGTGATAGCCAGGAAGTTAGACGCGCGAAAACTGAATGAGAGAACAAAAAAAGACGCCTACCCTCTGCCCCATCAAAATCGTATATTGAGCCACCTGGAGCCAGTGAGATACCTTTCGACCATCGATCTTTCGCAAGCATGCTTGCAAATCCCCCTAAACGTCAAGTCTCGCAAATTTACCGCTTTTTCAATACCTGGGAGAGGGCTATATCACTTCACCCGACTTCCGTTTGGGTTAGTGAATAGTCCAGCAACTCTAAGCAAACTTATGGACCGGGTGTTGAGCCACGGAGCGCTAGAGCCGGCAATATTCGTTTACCTAGACGATATTGTCGTTGCTAGTCGAACATTCGAAGAACATATCGAAAAACTGAAAGATTTAGCGAAACGACTACGAGAGGCAAATTTGTGTATTAACGTACAAAAATCAAAATTTTGTTGCCAGCAGGTGCCTTATCTGGGATACATTTTATCCAGAGACGGACTAAGGCCTAATCCAGATCGCGTACAAGCGATTTTGGGATATCAGGTACCGAAATCCGTTAGGCAACTCAGGCGATTCCTTGGTGTGGTGAATTACTACCGAAGGTTCATCGCCAACTTCAGTGAAATCACTTTACCTCTCACCGATTTGCTGAAAAACAAACCAAAGAAAGTAGTGTGGAACTCGGCAGCAGACGATTCGTTTAAAATTATTAAAGAAAGGCTAATATCGGCTCCGGTGATGGCCAATCCAAATTTTAGTTTGCCATTTACTGTACAGACTGACGCGAGTGATAACGCTATCGCTGGAATCTTAACGCAAGTGCAGCAAGGCGAAGAGAAGGTGATTGCGTACCATTCCGAAAAATTAAAAGGGGCTGAACTAAACTTCCATGCGGCGGAAAAGGAAGGTTTAGCCGCCCTCCGTTGCATCGATAAATTCCGAGGGTACATCGAGGGTACAAGATTCGTTCTGGTGACCGATTCGGCTGCATTAACCTTTATCATGCGAGCCAAATGGAGATCCTCTTCGAGACTTAGTCGATGGAGTATTACACTCCAGCAATTTGATATGGAGATTCGGCACAGGAAAGGAAAAGAAAACATTGTCCCTGATGCGCTTTCCCGATCATTAGAAAGTTTAGAGGAGGAACTCGACGATAGGTGGCACCAACAACTTTTGTTGTTGCCACTTTTGTTGGCCGTAGAACAAGAGCCAGAAAAATATATGGACTTCAAAATAGTCGAGGGTAAACTTTATAAATTTGTTTCAGCAAAAACCGATACTATGGACTATCGTTTTGAGTGGAAGCAATGCATCCCGAAGAACAAAAGGGTAGAAATTATAAAATTTGAACATGATGGAAATTTACACATTGGTTATGAAAAATGCGTCGAAAAAATTAAGCGTCTATTTTATTGGCCGCGGATGGCGGCTGACATTAAGAAGTATATAGTGAATTGTAACCTTTGCAAAGAGAACAAGCATTCTACTATATCGACATGTCCAGAAATGGGTAAGCAACGCATAGCAAACCGGCCATTCCAGATAATATGCATAGATCATATCCAGTCACTTCCTCGCAGTAAGCAGGGCAACGCACACTTATTAGTAATAATGGACTTATTTTCTAAGTATTGCTTGCTTCTGCCTGTGAAGAAGATTTCGGCGATTAATTTATGCAAATTACTGGAAGAGCAGTGGTTCAGAATGCTATCCGTTCCCCAAATCGTGATTTCCGATAATGCGACAACCTATTTGTCAAAAGATTTTCAGAGCCTCATGGCGCGGTACGAGGTGCAGCATTGGGCAAGTGCCCGGTACCGAAGCCAGGCAAACCCAGTTGAACGACTCAACCGTACTATAAATGCTATGATACGTAGTTATGTGAAAGAGGATCAGAAATTATGGGACTCAAAAATCTCGGAAATTGAACATGTTTTGAACAACACAATTCATTCTACAACTAAATTTAGTCCATATCACATAGTTTACGGTCATGAAATAATACTGAAAGGATCGCATTACAGATTGAAGGTGAAGGGAATTTAACACAGGAAGAACGAATGGAGAAGCTTAAAGGTGTGAATGGTAAAATTTATGAAATGGTAAAAAAGCATTTACGAAACTGTTATGAAAGTACGAAAAAAAGATATGATCTTAGACACAAACGATACTCACCGACTTTCCACGTCGGGCAGCGCGTTTACAAAAGGTGTTTTCGTCAGTCCGTGGCAAGTAGTAAATTCAATGCCAAACTGGGTCCACAATACACGCCTTGTATTGTAATAAAAAAGAAGAGCACCAGTTCTTATGAGGTAGCCGACTTAAATGGAAGATCGCTTGGAGTTTTTTCAGCCGCAGACCTAAAAGCGTGAATGTGGGAATGAAATAATAAATGTGCAAAAATTTTCAATACTTACCATTGCGATTTAGAGTGAAAAAAATGGGTAACTTTTGTTAAAATATGGTCTAAAAGTCTACCAACATGTTTCATTCATAAGTGTCCGTGGAAAATCAATTATTGTACTGCATGTAACCGCAGAATGTAACCTTACATGCAGGTTTTTTTTTTAATTTAAAAATAGTTTATTTGACACGGCACGATACAAATTATGTTTAACTGAGCCAAGTACATGTTTTTTTTTTTTAATTCTAAGTTAGCAGGGAAAAGAGGGAGGTCCATTTTTTATATCTCGCGGCCGACTACGAGCTAGTGGGGATTTAAGGTGAGAGGAGGGGAGTTACAATTTTGATTTTAACTATATTGAGTTACAGGATTCATTTATTTGTACATGGCTAAGCAGTGATGCTCCATTTGAGCAGCTTTGGTCTGAGTGAACATGAAGGAGCCGAGTCTTCGTTTTAGTGTCTCCACCATGGTGTATCATTTTCATTCATTTTATGACGGGAATTGTAATCTAGCAAATAGATAAAAAGAAAATCAAATTTTAATTCCAGCGTTTTCTATAAACCCATATAGCTGTGTCATGTACTGGAGATCACCGCTCCCCAGAATGTCTCTAACGGGTACGTTCGGTTGTTTGCCTCGGGCCCGAAGGGAATCTATGAGCTCGGACCTAACACCACAGTATTCGATACACGACCAAACAACATGCTCGATGTCATGGTAGCCATCGCCACAAACGCAGTGATTACTGTCTACAAGCCATATACGAAAGAGATGCGTGTTTAACGTGTATTGATTGGACATAAGTCTGGACATCACGCGAATGAAGTCCCGACCTACATCCAACCCCGTGAACCATGCTTTCGTCGATACCTTAGGAAAAATGGAATGTAGCCACCGTCCCAGTTCATCTGAGTTCCATGATGATTGCCAACTGTTGAGTGTTCTCTGACGCAAAATGCTATAAAATTCATCATAAGCAATTGGTCTTACATAAATATCGCCATCAATAGCACCCACCTTAGCTAAAGCGTCAGCCTTTTCATTGCCCGGAATGGAACAATGAGAAGGGACCCACGCTAAGGTAACCCGGTAATTTTTATCTGTTAAAGCACTCAAAAACCGCCGTATTTTCCCCAGGAAATACGGGGTGTGCTTCACAGTCTTCATCGATCGCAGAGCCTCAATGGCACTGAGACTGTCTGTGAAGATGAAGTAGTGGTCTATGGGCAGGGTTTCGATGATCCCAAGAGAGTACTGAATAGCAGCAAGTTCTGCGACGTACACGGAAGCAGGAGCATCGAGTTTGTAGGAGGCGGTAAAGTTTTCGTGGAAAACACCGAAGCCAGTGGACTCATCTAGATTAGATCCGTCAGTGTAAAACCTTTTATCACAACTAACATGTTCAAACTTATTGGAAAAAATCTTAGGGATCTCTTGGGGTCGCAATTGATCCGGGATACCAGAAATATCTTGTTTCATGGTGGTGTCGAAGAATATAGCATTATTAGAAGTATCTAAAAGTGCGACATTGGAGGAATCGTATGAAGAAGGATTAATATCTTGAGCCATATAGTCAAAATGTAAAGTCACAAATCTGGATTGAGATTGAAGGTCGACCAGCCTCTCGAAATTTTCAATTACTGATGGGTTCATAACTGTGCATCGAATTAGTAACCGGTAAGAGAGATTTCAAAAACGATGTTTCAACGGAAGAATACCCGCTAGCACTTCAAGACTCATCGTATGGGTCGACTGCATGCAACCCAAGGCAATACGCAAACAACGACATTGTATTCTCTCTAGTTTTATAATGTGCGTGTTCGCGGCGGAGCGAAAGCAAAAACAGCCATACTCAAGAACTGACAATATCGTTGTTTGGTATAACCTTAGAAGGTCTCCTGGGTGAGCACCCCACCAAGTTCCGGTAATCGTACGAAGAAAATTAATCCTCTGTTGGCATTATTGTGTCAGATACCTAATATGACAAGCCCAGGTGCATTTAGAGTCGAACCAGACCCCGAGATATTTAGCGACTAAAACCTGAGAGATCGTTTTACCCGTTAGTAGGAGCTGCAGCTGAGCTGGGTTATGCTTCCTAGAAAAAACGACCAGCTCAGTTTTCTCCGGAGAGAATTCGATACCCAGCTTAAGAGCCCATTCAGACAAATTGTCTAAGGTATCTTGCAATGGTCCTTGCAGATCGCTATCCTCGCTACCAGTAATGGATACAACGCTATCGTCTGCAAGTTGCCTTAGCGTGCATGAATTTGCAAGACATTCATCGATGTCATTGACGTAAAAATTATATAAGAGAGGACTTAAACATGAGCCTTGGGGGAGGCCCATGTAACTAATTCGGGAAGTTGTCGAATCGCCATGTGAGAAATACATATGCTTTTCTGACAACAAATTGAGCAAAAGTTATTCAAATTTGGTGAAAGTCCCTGCGAATGAAGTTTCGCGCTTAAAACTTCTACAGAGACAGAGTCAAAAGCCCTCTTAATATCCATGAACGCAGAAGCCATTTACTCTTTTCGATATTTTCGAAGAATATTTTGTAGGGGATCTGGTATGTTGAATGTTTTATATATCCAGTCCACAATATCAGAGAATTTTCTGAACCCTGTTTCTTTTATGTCTTCTGATCGAGAAATGGGTGCACGAGGGGTTTTTGGTGCCCCAGGAAGCGGTGGGTACTCCTGGTTTGATTTGAAATTAAAACCGGGGGGCACTTGCTTCGGGTTTTCTTCACCGCTTCCTTTTTGTGTTGTCTTATTGGTCATTCCTATAGGGGTTATCTTACGACCTTTGCGAGAAAGATTAGGAGAGTTGAGCATTTTCCTCTTCCTAGATCCCTCTGGCAAGGCATAAGAACACCCTTCGACGGGATCGTCAGATGTACCCTCATCGGTTGGCAAAAAGGAAAAGATGTTTCCTGTCGAGGGTGGCTCAGCCCTCTTAATCATTTCTGCAAAAGAGCGTTTTGATCGTTCCTTAAGGGAACGCTTAATTTTTTCCTCGCGCTGTTTGTAAGCGGGACACGCCGAAAGGTCATGCCGAGTTCCCTCGCAGTAAAGACACTTTTCAGTATCCTCACTGCAAGCGGTCTCAGCATGATTGCCTCCGCACTTGCTGCAGCGTGCCTTGTTGCAGCAGTAGGTGGCTGTATGACCTAACTGCTTGCAGTTTTGGCAATGCATGACCCGCGGTACGAACAGGCGTACAGGCAGACGAACCCTGTCCAAAGAGATGTAGTTCGGCAGTGCGGATCCGGCGAATGTTACACGGAAGGAATCAGAAGGGAGGAATTTCTTCTTCCCTTCTTCGATGGATACTGAATGCAATTGCTTGACATCCAGTATCTTTAAATCTTGAATCAGGGGGTTCTTGAACAGCCAACCCCGTGACGCAAAATGTTACGACCGTGAGGCTTCCTTCGGTAACCACACCGTCGATCTCCACGTCCTTGGCAGGGATGTACACGCGGTACTCTCTCGTGAAGAGCTCGTAGCTAGCAATTGCGTTTGCTTGCTTCAAGCTACTCACGACAACTCGCAGTTTGTTCGGTCTAACCTTTGTAATTTCGGTTACGTCCAAAAACTGTTTTGCCAGGTCCTTGCCTATTTGTATAATGTTAACCCGTAAAGACCCGGGACGGAACTTTTTTTTAGAAAATGGTCGTTCTCAGCGATGCTGCGGCCGATTTGAGTAAACTTGGAATATTATTCAAGGGGAATAGTTGCTCTAAGTTTTAGTAAGGGTGCCACCCCTCTGAACCCCTCCCAGTTTATGTGAGACCCAAATATGTCTGTGCCTTTTTTTATTTTTTCCTACTGATTGAACAAACGCATGGATTTATCATACGTATAAAATGTCCTTTGCATCAAATCATGTCGAGTAGATGAAATACGATTAACAAAAGTAAATTTTGAAGTTACCAAATTATTTCAGTGCAAAATCACATAACTACGTATTTTCATAGAAAGTCAAAAAAGATGTTCTACTGAGGGAGATTGTAGCTGTGTCCTTCAAGTTTTCTACTCCACATTTTTAGAATTAGGTCTTCTAAGTCCAAATATGTTAAAAGATTCATTCTAGCATGAACAGATTTTGAGAAAAACAAGTTTGAATTCACTAAAGTACGAATTTTCATGGAAATTCGATTTTCTCAGTCTCTCACAGTAGGTTTCTATTTTGTTTTTCCATTTTTCAACTTTACATTTTTAGAAAAAGGTCTCCTGAATTCGAATATGGCGAAAGATTTATTCTAGCATGAACAGATTTTGAGAAAAACAAGTTTGAATTCACTAAAGTACGAATTTTCATGGAAATTCGATTTTCTCAGTCTCTCACAGCAGGTTTCTATTTTGTTTTTCCATTTTTCAACGTTGCATTTTTAGAAAAAGGTCTCCTGATTTTAAATATGGCGAAAGATTTATTCTAGCATGAACAGATTTTGAGAAAAACAAGTTTGAATTCACTAAAGTACGAATTTTCATGGAAATTCGATTTTCTCAGTCTCTCACAGTAGGTTTCTATTTGTTTTTCCATTTTTCAACTTTACATTTTTAGAAAAAGTCTCCGTATAAATTGTCCAAGAAATCAAAACAAACTCTATCGTCCGCTTTATTTACTCTAAAGACTAATCACAAGCCACGTGACTCATTTTTTTTGTTTTAAAACTTGAAAGGCTTTAATTTTTTTTTTCAGTTCGTATATTTCTAAACCAACCCGAGATTCCGTATGGTTTAAAAATATACGAATTCTGCTCTATGCTATAAACCAAAACTTTGATACCGAGTTGCTGGTATCTAGTTTGATACAGATATAATTACTTGTCTAAGACGTACATACTTTAATAATTTTAACCATATTTCACTCAAAATCTGTTCATGCTAGAATAAATCTTTCGCCATATTTGAATTCAGGAGACCTTTTTCTAAAAATGTAAAGTTGAAAAATGGAAAAACAAAATAGAAACCTACTGTGAGAGACTGAGAAAATCGAATTTCCATGAAAATTCGTACTTTAGTGAATTCAAACTTGTTTTTCTCAAAATCTGTTCATGCTAGAATAAATCTTTCGCCATATTCGAATTCAGGAGACCTTTTCCTAGAAATGCAAAGTTGAAAAATGGAAAAACAAAATAGAAACCTACTGTGAGAGACTGAGAAAATCGAATTTCCATGAAAATTCGTACTTTAGTGAATTCAAACTTGTTTTTCTCAAAATCTGTTCATGCTAGAATAAATCTTTCGCCATATTTGAATTCAGGAGACCTTTTTCTAGAAATAGTGAACCTTAGTGAATTCAAACTTGTTTTTCTCAAAATCTGTTCATGCTAGAATAAATCTTTCGCCATATTTGAAATCAGGAGACCTTTTTCTGAAAATGCAAAGTTGAAAAATGGAAAAACAAAATAGAAACCTACTGTGAGAGACTGAGAAAATCGAATTTCCATGAAAATTCGTACTTTAGTGAATTCAAACTTGTTTTTCTCAAAATCTGTTCATGCTAGAATAAATCTTTTGCCATATTTAAAATCAGGAGACCTTTTTATAAAAATGTAAAGTTGAAAAATGGAAAAACAAAATAGAAACCTACTGTGAGAGACTGAGAAAATCGAATTTCCATGAAAATTCGTACTTTAGTGAATTCAAACTTGTTTTTCTCAAAATCTGTTCATGCTAGAATAAATCTTTCGCCATATTTGAATTCAGGAGACCTTTTTCTAAAAATGCAAAGTTGAAAAATGGAAAAACAAAATAGAAACCTACTGTGAGAGACTGAGAAAATCGAATTTCCATGAAAATTCGTACTTTAGTGAATTCAAACTTGTTTTTCTCAAAATCTGTATATGCTAGAATGAATCTTTTAACATATTTGGACTTAGAAGACCTAATTCTAAAAATGTAGAGTAGAAAACTTGAAGGACACAGCTACAATCTCCCTCAGTAGAACATCTTTTTTGACTTTCTATGAAAATACGTAGTTATGTGATTTTGCACTGAAATAATTTGGTAACTTCAAAATTTACTTTTGTTAATCGTATTTCATCTACTCGACATGATTTGATGCAAAGGACATTTGATACGTATGATAAATCCATGCGTTTGTTCAATCAGTAGGAAAAAATAAAAAAAGGCACAGACATATTTGGGTCTCACATAAACTGGGAGGGGTTCAGAGGGGTAGCACCCTTACTAAAACTTAGAGCAACTATTCCCCTTGAATAATATTCCGAGTTTACTCAAATCGGCCGCAGCATCGCTGAGAACGACCATTTTCTAAAAAAAAGTTCCGTCCCGGGTCTTTACGGGTTAAGAGGCTTCTTTATGGGCCTAAAGAAAACTACGAACGGACCTTTCGAAGCATCTGGGTAAGCTTTCACCCGTGTTGCCGGTACCCTTGGTACGGGGCTAGGTAGCGGGGAAGGTAGAGGGGAATTGATGGGGGAGATCTCAATCTCTTCCCCATTTGTTTCCACATCCAGGAATAGTTGCACCTGCATGTCGTCCATTTTGCGGGAGCTTTACGCTCTACCGCACACAAACGATAAATATTCGAATGTGGGAGGGGGATCAAGTAGTTGATATTAAATTTTAAAAACAATTTTTCAAACTACAATGGATCAAAATAAAAAAAAAAGACAGTAATACTAATACTAATAACAATAGTAATAATAGTAATAATAATAATAATAATTATAACAATAATAATAATAACAATAATAATTATAATAATTATAATAATAACAATAATAATAATAATATTAATAATAATGATAAAATTTCTAAAGTGAATACTTCACCGAACGTCTAAGTCACGACCTCACGGCTGATAGTTGGATTAATCGAGTGTCTCCGCAGAACAAACAATGACGATCCAGCTTCGTGTTGTGACACAGTGGCCGTATCTTACACTCGACCTTGTAGATGCCACTTGTAGTTGACTTCCACTTGCTCGATCGTATGATGGTCCGTGCTGCTAGCGGGGTAACAGCGGTGCGGGAGAATTATTCTTGCTGATATATCAGCTGCGTATCAGATCACTGGCGGGGTAGCCTGCCCCTACCAGTGTGCAGAAGATGTTTCTGCCGATAAACTGCAGTCTATTGTTATCGCTCAGCACAAGAACTGATCGACAAAAAAAACACCCGTACGATAACTCGTGTATTGTTATTTTGCGAATCAAACGGAGATAAACAATTTGCGTCTAATCAAGACGAAAGCAAAACAACGAAATGACATGCAGGTTGAGGAGGTAAAAGTATTTCATATTTAAATCCAAAGGTTTTAGCTAAAAAAAATTATAAATATACTGAAAATGGGAAAAATCGGAATCGAGGGTGCATATGAAAGGGTTGGTGACTGCATCTTGCGCTTGAGCGAAATGCATCTGCTCGTGTTGCATGCAAGATTGTTAACAATCCTTTAATCTTGTAGTGCACCCAGGCAGAGTAATGAAATGAGTTGCAACTATCGTCATTGGCGAAAGAGAAACTGGGAGAAGACTACGAACATCAGAGTTCAAGGTCACGATCAAACTTAGAACAATAGAATGGCAAGGAATACACCACAGAAGTAATAACCGAAACACGCTACGCAAGCAAAATCGTTATGTACTTACCTTATATACCGATCGATGAACTTTTATGTAGGAAAAAAGGAGCTCACGGAAAAAAAAATGAACTAAGAATGATTCACTGGCCAGAGTTAACAAAAAAAAATTAATACAAATAATTTTTCCACTAGAGAACTAATACTTTTTCCTCGATATGACTTCATCAGTCTATATCACTGTCCGAACACGTTTTATGAACGAGCAAGTGGCTGAATTGACAGATGTTTCGATCTCCAGTAGCTTTCTTACGCACACTGATAAAAGATGATAACGCTATCAACAATGATGTACTAAAACCCAACTCCGACACCCAATAGGAAATATTTCAGGGGAATGATTTGAATTTTATTGTAGTTTTAAACACTCCGGAGTTTGTATTTATTTATTTGTAATGATTTTAGTGTAATCATAAGTTTATAGTAATTTGTTTTGTAGTATAATATAGTCTTGCATGATCTATTCAATTTTTTTAGTTACTAGTAAAATTATTAATGTGTTTCAAATTTGTTTTGCGGTTTGTTCATCAGAATTTAGTACGTTTCGTTTGAAAAATTTCACGTGCAATTGAAGGTTGATATGGGGGTGGTCCGGTGAAAATTTGTGTTGTGGGATGCAGGTTCAGATGGTATGTGTGACAAAAATTTAGACAAGGTATTTATGATGGAAAAAAATGTTTAATTTGTAAACATTAAAAACACGACGCGCTAACGAACACAACACTTATTGTTCTTGCAAACGTAAAAGGACAACAAAAAATTACCTTTTAAGTCGACCGGTTTCGGTCCCCGTGTGGACCATCTACTGGACAATGCCCAACTGATGACATATAGAAAATTGCACAGCTTCATACTGGTACAGTACACGTCGGAAAGGGGGGTGGTGTTAAATTATCTTCTGTTTCGTCAATTGGAATAAGGCAGAAGTTATTGGGGCATCATCTTCGTTCATCAGTGGCTTTTCAGCAGTCTCGATGAACATAGATTCCCAAGCGTTCAAATGTGAAGGTTTTCTGACACATTTTTTCAGTTTTGCGTTATCCCAGTCTATCACATGGTTGTTCTCCTTAGAATGGACGGCCACGCTGGATTCGTTGGGTCTATCGTTGTCAACAGCGTTTTTATGTTCTTTTAATCGGACTTTAAATTTCCTGCGGGTTTGGCCAATGTATATTGCAGGGCAACTTTTACATGGGATCTCGTAGATGCCCGACATTTCGTCCCTCGAAATTTTATCTTTTAAAGAACATAAGAGGTCTTTCAGCGTATGGTTACGAAGATCCACAAAAATCCGGTGGCAATGAGGCCTATCTCCTCCAACATTTGCACACCGACAGAGAAAATGGCAGCATGGCTAGTTGACGAAATGAAACGGTATCCGGTGATTCACGGGAAAAGTGTGAATAATTCCGTTGATTTGGTGGAAAAATTGAAAGGCTTGGAGTTGCGACGAGGTGAAATATTAGTGTCGTTTGATGTTACTTCACTTTTTCCAAACGTCCCTGTCACTGACGCCCTCTGTAGTTTGCGAAGCCACCTGGAACGCTACCGAGTACCACCAAACCACGTCGAACCCTACCTTACCGAGGCAGAGGTTTGCATGAATCAGAACTTCTTTACGTTTAGAGGTAAATTCTATAAGCAAACCTTTGGACTCAGCATGGGTAATAAACTGTCACACCTTTTGGCTAATGTGTTCATGAGCGATTTTGAAGTGGATCTAGAAAAAGAGAGACTTTTCCCTCGTGTTTGGTGGAGGTATGTTGACGATATTTTTGCCACTGTGAAAGAACGACATCTAGCACAAACACTTGAGTTGTTGAACTCCAAACATAGTTCAATAAAGTTCACGGTGGAGAAAGAGTCGGAAGGAAAACTCCCTTTCCTGGACTTAACTATTACCAGGAAAGAGGACAATTCCGTAAAGTTCAGCGTTTACCGAAAACCGACGTCAACCGACCGGTACATCACATGCGATTCTAACCACTACGGCTCCCAAAAACAAGCCGCGTTTCATTCGATGGCACATCGGTTATACAGCATACCGATGGAGAAAGAGGATTTCGAAGCAGAAAGAAAGAAGATCCATGAAGCGGCCGATTTTAATGGTTACGATGAAGAGTTCGTGAACAAAATACTCCGGAAACATGAAAGGAAAAGACATCGACGAAACGCTACAACATTAGAACCAGAGAAGGAGGAGATTAAAAGAATAAGTTTACCGTTCTTTCCAAAACTTTCCCTGCAATATACATTGGCCAAACCCGCAGGAAATTTAAAGTCCGATTAAAAGAACATAAAAACGCTGTTGACAACGATAGACCCAACGAATCCAGCGTGGCCGTCCATTCCAAGGAGAACAACCATGTGATAGACTGGGATAACGCAAAACTGAAAAAATGTGTCAGAAAACCTTCACATTTGAACGCTTGGGAATCTATGTTCATCGAGACTGCTGAAAAGCCACTGATGAACGAAGATGATGCCCCAATAACTTCTGCCTTATTCCAATTGACGAAACAGAAGATAATTTAACACCACCCCCCTTTCCGACGTGTACTGTACCAGTATGAAGCTGTGCAATTTTCTATATGTCATCAGTTGGGCATTGTCCAGTAGATGGTCCACACGGGGACCGAAACCGGTCGACTTTAAAGGTAATTTTTTGTTGTCCTTTTACGTTTGTAAGAACAATAAGTGTTGTGTCCGTTAGCGCGTCGCGTTTTTATGTGATTAATACAGTTCTTACGTTAGCACTAAATCGAAAAATGAGTGTTATAAACATTTTTTTATCCGAGCTGGGGGAGAGTGTAAGCATTGCTAGCTTAAGCAATGAAGGTGGTAGGGATTGCTGAGAGTTATGAACCGCTGGCATTGGAAATGCAATGCAAGATCTACAGGAAGGGTTTGTCGTGAGTGGCTGTCAAACCCCCCCGCCCACGCACCTGCACAGATAGGCCAAAGTTAGTCCACCGCACCCTAAAGCACGCAGCCCACCACCCATCGGTTTTCCAGACACCAGCACCCAATATAGAGCAGGCGAAAATATGAATGACAGATGGGGAAAAAGCGCGGCTACGATTATTGGCGCGAGAATTTGGACGAGGCCAACGTCTTAGGGCAAGGAGGAATGACCTGCTGTAGCCACTACACTTACTCAGTAACCAGATTCCGAATTGAACAGTCACCAGGAAACCAGATTCAGAATTGAACAGACCTGCGGAAAATTAGAAACCAAGAAGACAAGCGACTCTAAGGAGACAGTGAAAAGTGTGTGGCTATAGTGAACAGCAGGTAAGGCACTCTCCTTGTCCCGTATCAATTGCCTCGTCACCAGTTAGCCAATCAGGCTAAAAAAAGCGACGCTTATTTCCCAGAACCCCGCTGTTTTGGATTAAACACGAGTACGCCGAGAATCCCATTGGACCCTTCGCCGGTGACTGAGGACGCCGATTAGGAGCCATTTTGGCGGCAAAGGCCGCAAGTCGACGCCGGACAGAACGTGGGTGTACAGGAACCAGGTGCAACGAGAAGGTGGAAGGCTGCCGGTGAAACGGGGCCCCGGAGAAGAACGAAAGTGAATAAGGTTAGCTAGAGATAAGAAAGTGGGTGACGAATGCTTGTAATAAAAATTGTGTACATAGAGACTCAGACAAGCATTTTCCTGGAACCGCGAAATTTCCTTAGTAAGCCGACCCTGAGGCTGTTGTTCAGGGAATCCCTACAGCGCTCGCTGCTGAGGCTGGGATAATACTTACAAAGTCGTGAAAAACCATTAGATAACACAGTGCAACAATTTTTCTGCCTTAGTTTCTATATAAGATTTTTTTATGTATTTTGGTGCAAACACGAATTTCTCGAGTTTGGACCTATTTTACCTTAAATTAAAATTTTCAATGTTATTTCGATGCCTTTTTTTCAAAGCCAGATATCAAAATTCTAAGAGTTTGTCCACATAATAGCATTGTCTTGCTTTAAAAAATACAAATCTTAAATCGGACAAAAACTGACTTCAAAACGGTAATTTTACGAAAATAGTATTGGCATGATTTTAATATTTTCCACAGAACAAAATAATAATCCGATAATATCTAAATATGGTAGTAAAATTATGTCTTATATTGAGAAAAACAGTCTCAGAAATCAATTGGTTGAGATATGCTCCACTTAAAATGTCAGCAACATGTCAATTTTGCCATAATTCCCCTACAATATAGAAATAGTTTCATCTAGACGTCGAATTAACTTATATGAAATCTGTTCAATGTAATATAAATAGAGTAAGCGATACACAAAGATACAATAACAACAAATCAACACGATCCTTCTTCTTTTGCGGGAAGAAAGTCGCAAAAATTTGTGGCAGAACACACAATATAAATTCTGAATAAATATTAGTAAATAAATGTAATAATCATAAAACATCTCCCACGGTGGGTGCTCCCACAGACCGTTATTATAAAATAATGCACCAAAGAAGCTGAGTACACCATTCGATTCGTTATGACGTCCAGAATGTCTGGTCAAAATTTTCCAAATCATCGTACGGTACATTTTTGAGTAATGCCCTTTTTGAAGGTCGTAAAGTACAAAAAAGTGATATAAAAACGACGAAATACTTATTGTAAAGCAAGTTTTTCAACCACCATTTTATGAAATAACTTCCAAAATAGTTTCTACACATTCCAAGAGTTATATTTCAAGACATTAACTATTGGTGGAAAGATTTATTTGAAAATCCCACAGTGCACAGTGGTCTAAACTCGAAAAAGCGTGATCGTCCTAGTTTTGACTGTGAAAAATTGATTTTATGTACTCAATGTCTTCAGCAAAATTGTTCCATAGAGCAAGGCCTTACTTTTGGCGTTTTTAGTTTTCCGATCAATCCACCTAACAGTTAGATAAAAAAAATATTTTTTCTAATTTTCAATATACCAGATTGCTTTTTTCAGCAAAGTTGTGGAAAATTTTAAAAGAAAAACAATTGCTGAATACTGCGATGTCCTATCTGTACGTTGGACACGACAAAATAGAGTTTTTTTTGTGGAATACCCCTACTTAAAGTCAGTTTTTTGTCTATAATTTTGTCTGTAATGGTCAAAACAATGCAAAATTGTTTTGACTATTACAGACAAAATTGTAGACAGTTTTGAGATTTTATTCATTCAACTAAGATTCTCTCAAGACTTTATAAAATTTATTGTTTTGACAATCATAGAAAAAGTTATAGACAAAAAACTGATTTTAAGGAGGGGTGTTCCACAAAAAAACTCTGTTTTGTCATGTCCAACGTACAGATAGGACATCGCAGTATTCAACATTTGTTTTTCTTTTAAAATTTTCCACAACTTTGCTGAAGGAAGCAATCTGGCATATTAAAAATAAGAAAAAATTTTTTTTTAATCTAACTGTTAGGTGGATTGATCGGAAAACTAAAAAAGCCAAAAGTAAGGCCTTGTGCTATGGAACAATTTTTCTGAAGACATTGAGTACATAAAATCAATTTTTCACAGTCAAATCTAGACCACTGTACACTGTGGGATTTTCAAATAAATCTTTCCACCAATTGTTATTGTCTTGAAATATAACCCTTGGAATATGTAGAAACTATTTTGGAAGTTATTTCATAAAATGGTAGTTGAAAAACGTGCTTTACAATAAGTATTTCGTCGTTTTTATATCACTTTTTTGTACTTTACGACCTTTTAAAGGGACATTACTCAAAAATGTACCGTACGATGATTTTGAAATTTTGACCAGACATTCTGGACGTCATAACGAATCGAATGGTGTACTCAGGTTCTTGGGTACATTTTTTTATAATAACGGTCTGTGGGAGCACCGTGCCCCCTATTTAAAAAAATAAAAGTCTCAAATATGTCCAAACTCGCGGAAATTTATTTTTGCATTAAAATACCTACATCAGAAAATCATATATAGAAGTCGAGGTAGAAAAAAAAGCAAATTCTTGTTGCACTGTGTAATGCAATTGAAACAGAATTTATTTGACAACTTTCATCAGTAGTTATACCTTCCAGTTGGTCTCGAGGTACGATGCTGGCCTAATAAGCCTGTCGTCGTAGGTTCGAGTCTCGGCTCGGGAGAGACTGTAAGTGTCAGTAGGATCGTAGCGCTGGCCCCACAATTATCCTGTATATCAAACAGTTGGCTGTGAAGTCTGTGTATAATAAACAGAAAGTCAAATTCCGAATCGGAATGTAGCACCAAGGCTTTGCTTTTGCATCAGTAGTTATATGAATTTCAATGAAATATGATTCAAGCAACGTTTATAAGGTAGCAAAGCATTCAATGCATTCCTGTATAATTCTGAACTATAATTTCCTTAGAGCAGGTTTGTAAAAGTCTGTCGCGAATCGTAAAAAATATTCGAAGCTGATTCATAAATCTAGGTCTTTTAGGGCGATTTCTGAGTACCAAACCATTTTGTTTCACAAACCTGTATTATGGGGAATTAAAAAACTGAAACCGCATGGAATTAATACACATATTCGCTGTTCTAGTATAAAATCTGCATGATTGTTATCTATTGCTGTTTCCGCACGTTCGATTATTTCAAGAATTTTCGAGATGCTTCTAGCCAGCGTTTAAAAAATTGGTTTGTGCTCGAAAAAATAAGACTCATATGCTCCAGTGATAACATTCCCGAAACTTGCGAAAACCACGTCAAGCTTTGATTCAATGATCGTACTTGATTCACTTCTGGAAAACTTTTTTTTAAATTCATTTCGTTTATTATTGAAATCGGACTTCTTACGTTGGTATACAAATTGTGGTTTACTGGCATATTAAGTATATTGTAATGGTTAGTATAACATAGGTTTCTGCACCGCCAGGTGGATTAACTCTGGGTTTTTTCCCTTTAGCTCTTCTAAGGTGTCATTTATAATATGTTAGAAAATGATAAAACAAATGGGGTAAATATTATTATACTCACTCAATACTATTCCTCCATTAATGCAAGTTTGAAGGCTTTTCCCAATAAAACTGTAGAAAAAAATGGCTCCTAACAAGAGGCTTAGTACACTTCGAATTTCATCATGCGTTGCCATTTCTTGAGCTTTATTAATTCCCTTTTCACTTTTCTAATTGATGACCTGAATTGTTTTATTGATCTTAAAATGTGATTTTTATATTATTTAGTTTTGTGTATTATTTCACTCTCTTTTTTTTTGTAGGAAAAGCTTTGGGAATGGAATAAAATAAAATTGTGTCTATTGAGAGGGTCACCAGCCAGAATTAACAAAGCCGCAAAGTTATGAACTGTTCAAATAGTGAGATCTGAAAGTGAGAATAAAATGAAAATTTCTTAAATGCTAACCAAAAATGCAATGTGGTTTTAATTAATTAAGATTAGATTAATGTTTAAGGTGCACTAGTTGAAATCAAATATGTACAGAATATTTCACGATGGAGTTTTCCCACACATTTTTTGCACAATTGTCTCAATTCCCTAATGAGGACATTGATGTCCCTGAGTCAATTTTATATCAAAATGTGATTATGGTTAGAAAGCATACTTAAATGAGTACCGTCTGCCGGGGTGAGATTAAGCCACGGGGGTGAGATTGAGCCAAAACGGGAAATGTTTGTATGTTAAATAACTTGAGATTTCCAAAACCTAATACCTCAAATTCAATACTTTATAAAACATGACATATTTATTCTACAATGGAATATACAGTTGTCAATGACACATAATAATTGAAACGAAAAGTCTTCTCAAACTTCATGTCCTAACGTTTTCCCTTTTTAGGCTACTTGGAGACGCCACTATGTGTGTAGAGACTGTCTATAAGCCACGTTCTCATAACTGGTAACTTCAGATAACGATTTGATCCAGTCATACATTTTTCTATAATTTATATGAAACGTAGTTTCTGGTCAACCCCTTACAGCCCCTTAATAGTCCATGTTGTTTATGGTCGTCTCTATACTTACTGTTTAATCATGTTACAATATCGCACGCTTAGCCTTGGGGCTAATAGCGGTCTCGATCAGCTAGACTAGTTGAGAGAATTCGTTATCGATATTGTTTTTTGGCACATTTTGTATGTGTAGGATAAGTACAACGATACACCGTGCCCCAGTGCTGAGTCGAGAAAATTTCCAGCTCGAAAAGAACCTCGACACGATCGGGAATCGAACCCGATATCACAACTGTGTGGGAGAGCTAGCCGACCGACATCGCTAACCACAGAGCCACGGGGACCACTTTTTTTAATCATGTTATTCATGTGAATTATTTGTAGATACATTACTGTTCATTTAACAGGTAATAAATTCAACTTTTTGTTTTTGGCACAATCTCACCCCATAGGAGGGGTGAGATTGAGCCAAAGTTCATGTATATTTAGCAAAATTATAGTTTATTGTAACTTAACCATACTTGTTGTAGTTGTTAACAAAACATTCTAGAATGCATTGGTGTATTTTGGATCGAATTCTTTGCTTAAATGTGTGCGTTACAAGCTTGAGAATAAAAAAGCATCATTTTTTGGCAAAATCTCACCCTAGATGACGGTAGAATTTTGACGTAGGACTACGTCTAACCGCACTATATCGAGATACATTCTGAGGAAACTAAAAACCAAGATGTAACGTCGGAATGAAAGATTTCAAACGGTTATACTGATGTAACCACATGATGGATCACAATAATCAATATGTCGTTGGATTGATAAAATGATGGACAATTTTGTGATTCTTCATATATCATTGTTACTTAATTGTTAAACAGTGAAAATTGATGAAAAGTTTCAAGGTCGTATTTTTATGAACAATGTACCAATCACATGCGAGCACTCCTGGCACAGACTTCATGAGTGGACACCACCTGCCTGCTATGACAACCTCTATTCAGTGGCAAAAAAAAAATTTGACAGAATCTCCCCGTCCCAATAGGTCAACTAATATTTGTTTTTATGAACCTAGACTATTTTGATGTCTTGAAAGTAAAGCTTTTTCGGGAAGTTCGTAACAACCTCCTTTATCAGACAATTAAACGATCTGTTGTGAGAATGTTATTAAAACTGATGTCTTGAAGGAAAACATGCTGACAAAGGCAACAGTACTGCACCGAGCCATGTATGAGAAGACGGTCGCTCGTCGTCAGTGCAGTAGCACTCGATTGCCATTTGTGTGCAGTCAAGCCAAGTGAAAACAATGTAGCTACTGTCGACGTACAGTGGTGCGTGTTCGCACACTACGCTGTGCGACCGGGGATAAAATAATTCTGTACGCAACAGTATATCACGATGTTAGATGTTGCATCCAATATGTGATTACAACTGAACGGATTTTGACCACCAATGCTTTGATCGAACGACGACGGTTACCAAAGCATGTGATACAATAATTGGCATAACATTGTTCATTGTACGATGAACATAAATTAGTAAAAAGTTCAGTTGAAATCCACTTCTTCTAGTTCAGTTTCGCAGCTTTCAACCAATCACGAGCTCGCTTTATATAGCTGCAACATATGTTTTGTCATCGTTTTAAAGTGCTTATTGTATTACTACCCCTGAACAGATTTCAAACACCGATGTCTTAATCGACAGGTAGAATATTGCGAAAGATTGTTGTATAATAATTAAAATATCTCTTCAACAAAAGTTGTGTTAACATTCTAATAATCAGAAGCTTGCTACCCCGTTGCTCGCTTCCTTTTGGTTGTCGTGACGAGTAGATGGCATTTGAACTGCAACCGTAGTGATTTTCTTATCCATGTTTAATGATAAAAACTTCTTTCAAATTCCTAAAATTAGAAGTTGCATTGGGTTGCTGTCTTTTTGAAATCTACACTCTGTTTTTCTCAGATTTATTTAAATGACCAACTATAGGCTATTTAAAAGACAATAGGAAACCAATATGCTTCGTAAAGATTTTTAAACAGATAGTTCAGATAGCTCGTTTGAGCTGTACTGATGGTTATGTTTTTTCCAGTTAAATCAATTTAATTCAATATGACAATCCTAGTTGCATTACGCGGTTGTGGTATAGAGAAAATCCAAATTATATGCATCTTGACGTTAGGTTTTGAACATTCACATTCGTATTTTTCAATTACAAAAATATTACATCAGCATCTGCAAGAAAATATTACTAAACATATAAACACAACCTGTCGCACAACACAACATATAAACACAACCGTGTAAAGATACTAAACATATGAACACAACCTGTCATTGCCAGACTTGTAATTGAACAACATTATGCAAACATCAGTTGGAGAGGTTAATGTTGTTTATCAAACCGAGCTAGGTTTATTTTTGAAGGAAACAGACGGATGACTTTTAAATATGGCATTTTGTTGTTTGTTTTTTCATTGGTATCTTAAAACTGATTAATTTTTTTCTGGTTCTGCTTAATGAATAAATGTTTCATTTGGCCTAAAATGAAAAAAAAATGACTGTTACATGTTACATCCTCATAAATTCCATTGTCAATTTCAAAATTTTTGTGAATATAGATTTTCTACTAAAAACTGCAACTCTTTATCGTCACTTTTCCAACGAACTTGTAAAAACAGGATTTTTTTATGTGACTTCTTTGCTAAGCAGTTGTATGAAACTGACAATGATACTGCTTTGAAATCGGTGAGTGAGCTATCTTTCACAGGCGCAATTGAAGATGAAAGGAAGTTTGCTTTCTACTAAATCGTTCTTAATTAAGACCTATATAAAAAATTGCCTTTTCGCGTGTTGAAGAAATTTGACTGCATTAGGATGAAAGGTATTCATCAATGTTAAAAACAGTATTTTTTTCTTCTTAAATAGATGTCTGCAAATAAATAATCTAAATTATTTTTAAAAATAAACGCTTTTCTTTTTATGACTTTCTGGTGGCTAAACAATAGGTGGCCACCAATGAACTAGTTTTAGGATTGTAAGTTGTTAGAGGTGTCGTTTGATGGATTTAGGCTCAATAATATAAAGTATCCGGAACGCAACGTCCGCATGAAGCCTTCAACGACCTAGACACTTGATATGACCCTTCCGAGTAATTAGAGGTATAGCACGGTATTGGGTACTGCTTTGATCATGTCTATTTTGGTTTCGGTTTCGGCAACATAATGGACAAAATGCCTTTCTCTTGGTGGTTGTTGAGTTTGAATTGTTTAAAAGCAAAACAAGAAAACTATAAATTATGATTAAACATAACCGCTCGTTTTTGGCTTATGTGTGCCAAAGTCAAACCGTGTCGAAAGTGAAACGTGGTCAAATCGAACAAAGTCTGAATTCTCAAAATGGAATATAAAACTATCGTAGTCCTACGTCAAACATGCGGTCGTGTCTTGGATACCACCCTCGTACTATTTTTAGTCGCAGTATTTTTTTAAAATTTTCACACCCCTCTTTCTCCTAGTCTCAAAACTTCAACCCACCTGAAAAAAATACAACATTAGATGACAAATACGTACAAAAAAAAAGCTGAAACATTTATAGAAAAAATGATTGAAAAAAAAACACCGTTTCAAAGTCAATTCATTTATCACTCATACATACATATGAAGTTACCGGTACGAGGAGAAAATTTGTTCATACAACTCCGTACGATCCATGTCTGTAGAAAACATAAAAAATATCCACGAATTCGCAAAAATAAATAAATCGCTGCACTCAACAGCTTCGAAAACAAACCAGTATTTTGTGATTTTTATTACTAGAAGGCATGCGAAAGCAACGATTTCGTTTTCAAAAACGGTTTGTGTATGTTGGAAATGTAAGCAATTTTTTCTGTGCTAGAAAACCTTTCAGAAGATTGCTGAATACTACAGATAAAAAGATTTCGACAGCTACCGGTACAACGCTTTGTCCGATGCTTTACTGTATGTGTATTTTTCTGCAAAAAAATCGATCTTAAAAAAAATTGCTGCGTCGATTCCAATCCAACCTCTCTCTTTGTCACTGCTTAACGCAAATGTGACCCTCTGAATGTTACGTCATTTAAGTATGCTCCCTTATTAAGAAAGACGATGATAGACGTAAGGACAACTATTCCGAATACGGCATTTAGATGTCGAAGGAATATA
Organism: Wyeomyia smithii; assembly: GCF_029784165.1. Classification (NCBI taxonomy): domain Eukaryota; kingdom Metazoa; phylum Arthropoda; class Insecta; order Diptera; family Culicidae; genus Wyeomyia; species Wyeomyia smithii. The sequence goes on from NC_073694.1 coordinate 84,782,134, forward strand.
GGGTAACCGCTCCTATATTCATCTCAGTACCTATATTCAAAGGCGTGATGACCTTTTTCATCAATTTATCGTCAAATTTGACCATATTTTCAACATAAAACTTTAAGCCACTAGAGAAAATCGAAAAGCAAATAGATATTCTTTCAAAAATTTATAGAAATTTGACGGTAAATTGGACAAATGAGAGAAATAAGATGAATATAGGTGCACCATGCTGTTGAGATGAATAATGGAGCGATTACCCTATTTGCGTAAAAATTAATGTTTTCCTAATACTAAAAATGGTGATATAATTTACAATACAACACAAAAAAAAATCATGACATGCTGACTGTATGCTTAGTTTGCCTTTAAATCATACTTTAAAGCAATGACATATGTACATAAACATTTGAATATTCGTAGATGTTCAGGATAAATAAACTGAGATATTATTCATATGAATAAATTCGAAAATTCGTGTGAAAAACTACGTAAAACATGCATAATTATGGTTTTTTATGCTTAATATTCTTCTAAATCAAAATCCAAAACGATGACACATGTTTTTTGCATTAAAAAGTTCGTCTATGTTTAGGAAAAAACGTTTAAGGAGACATGAGGTAAATCTAAAAACTAAAATTGAGATATAATTCACAAAACTACGTAAAATATGCAAAATCTCAAACTTTGGTAACTATTAGAACTACTAACATTGTACAAGTCGAAATTAATATTATCAACAGACCATTGGACTTAAATTCATTAGCGAGCTGGAGAACCTACACACCAACTTTTTATTGCTAGAAACCGGCAAAATTCCGCTGTTTTTTTTTTTAAATTGGAATTTTTTTCTTGACTCACATGTCGAATGGTAGCATATCATACATCTCCATTCTACGGAGCTATGCGGGCAAATCCTGTTGTTAAAGAAATTGTACATGTCGCGGTTGACCCAATAGATCATCTGACCGAAGAATTGAAGAGTTATTTGGAGAACCCAGAACATCTGAAATACCTATATGACAAAATTGATCTTGCAAATTATGAGATCTGAGCTCAAGAATGATTTGGAGAACATTTACCTTGGACATTTGATATGCAAGACGCAGCATTCACTTTTACTGTGAAATTATTTCTTGTGAATAGTATCACATTTTTAGGATTCAGATTTAGATTTTCTTTTTATTTATCTAAACTAGATTATTGGACATAAAGGAATATGTAGCTGGAGGAAAACCAACATTTTATCGTTTCAAATATTGATTAAGATGCAAACTAAGCATGAAAAGTTTAATAATGGTACATTTTTAAGAAATCCTTAATTTTTCTCCAGACGCGTCAATTCTTTTTGCTTCGTTTTTTTTACGACGTACTAAAAATGACGTAAAAAAGAATTTTGCTGAGTTTAAATGTTGTAGAGAATCGATATAAGAGTTCGAAAACAATACTCTGATAAAAAATTTAACTAAATTTGTAGGTAGTGACAAATTTGCGTGAACAATGAACCAATCACATGCGAGCAGCGTTGCAAAGCGAGCGAGAATCAAAACTTTTCTCCTCCTTTCTGCATGAGAACGAGATATAGGAGAACAACGAGCAAGACGGAAATCATTCTTTTCTCTGCCCAAAACACAACATTTCAACCCACAATATTCATAATATTCGATATTGACTAATGCTTTTCATAAAATAGCACAAACATTTTCTATTTTCAGTGATTTCATAGTAGTTTTCATTAAAATAAAAACAGTCTCGAAAACCGCTATTTTACAAAGTGCTTATGAAGCGGACCGGCTGTGCTGCAAGACGGACCTATGAGAGACTACAGCAAATTGCTTTTCTATACGGGACGACGCATTGCGCACCTTTTTTTGCTCATCACCTTCTAGTACGTTGCCTCTAAATGTTTTGTAAACCTAAATTAATCCACCTATCGGTGAGACCCAGCCTTTCTCATTCGAACTTATTGTTTGTTAAAATAGATTTACACCAACAAAAAAATACACCTTGATTATTTCTGCTGGATTTGTTATTCATTCTAAACAACAAATTTTTGGTAGCCAACAGCACAACTATACCGAACATTTAAAACATAACATTCACACACAGATGAACATACATTAACACATATACATGCAAATGACATTAAATTCTTTCAAATATATGATGCGATTTTGTTTTTGATCGTGGTATAATCGATTTGTACTCATATACTGCGTATAAATATTTAGATTGTTTATGTCAACTTAAGTCAGAAGATTTCAAATAATTTATATTTAAGTGTTGTTCCTTATACATTAATTTGAATGATCTTATCAGTGAAAATGAAATTCTTTAACGTAGCTGATATTACTGATCGTTTCTGAGGGGCATCCAATTAATGAGCAAATACCAATCGGTATGGGTTCTTGAAATCTGGATTATACCCAGTGGCAAGACTCCGAACTTAAACCCAATTTTGATAATCATAAAATCATAAAATCCATCATAAAATTGCCGAACTGCCTAAACTGGGTATTTCGATGACGAAGATAGCGACAGTTTCCGATCAACAGCCCAAAGTGACAAATATCATCCAATACGATTTGGGCTAGCAGTATGATATCCGGAGGCCAGAAATCATCTTCAGACGCCATTTTGAATTACTAGACAGTAGCTTCCGGTTTCTGGAAACCAGTTCTTAAGAAACAAACACTACGCAATGTGAGTTTTTCAGTACCCGGGATCATGCTCAGAGGCCAGAAATCAACTCCATACTCCATTTTGAAATCCGAATTTGCGACTTCCGGTTTCTGGAAAACATCCTTCAATTGCCAAATAAAGGAAGATTTTTTAAGAATTTGGGTTTTCTTAAAAAAAAAAAACGCATAAAAATTACAAAACTGTATGAAATATTTATTTGAGCCGATAAATTGGTTTATGCCATTTACTTTTTAAATATAATTCTATTCAAATGTTGGCCACGGCTACGTTTTAAATGATCCATACGAAAAGTCCAATTTTGGGTCACTTTTTCGAGCATTTTGGCTGGTATCTCACGAACAACGCGTGTAATGTTGTCTTCCAAGGCTGGAATTGGAATCCCCCTAGACGAGAGACTTAACGTAGTCTTACAAAAAATAATCTAGCGGTGTTAAATCGCATGATCTAGGCGGCCAATTCACCGGTCCATTTCGTGAGATGAACTGCTCACCGAACTCATTTCGCAATATGTCCATTGATTCGCGCGATGTGTGGCACGTTGCTCCGTCTTGCTGGAACCACATGTCAACAAGACCCAGCTCTTCCATTTCCGGCAAAAAAAAGTCAGAAATCATCGCGCGATAGCGAGCGCCATTGACCGTAACGTTGCGATTTTGATCATCTTTGAAGAAGTACGGACCAATGATGCCTCCAGCGCGTAAACCGCACCAAACCGTGCATTTTCTGGGTGCATTGGCGATTCTTGTATTGCCTCTGGTTGCTCTTCGATCCAAATGCGGCAATTTTGCTTATTAACATACCCATTTAACTAGAAATGAGCTTCGTCACTGAACACAATTTTTCAGTAAAAAAGTTTTACACAGAGGACGAATTTTGGTAATAAAATTCGATTATTTGTAAGCGTTGTTCAGGCGTAAGTCTGTTCATGGTGAAATGGCAAACCAAACTGAGTACATTAGACTTTAAAAGCTGTCAGAATTCCCGCGTGAACTGTCAAATCTGAATACACGAAAAACCAAATAGCAAAAAAATCACCCTTCATAATCCAATAAAAGTATATCTACTCTTTGGATTTTAGAATATTGATGTTGTATTTGAAGAAATAATTGGAAACTGGCAAATGTTGCGTCAGATTTTAAACGATAATAACAGCATAACCATATGATGTTAAATAATAACCAATATGTTGTTGGTTAGATAAAATGTTGAACAATTTTGTAATACGATAGTTATTACTATTTTTTCAGTGCAAAGTGGTAAAAATCGATAAAAAATGTCAAGGACAAATTTATGCGAACAATGAACCAATCACATGCGAGCATTCCTAGCACAGACGACATGAATAGACACCAAGCATTCCCTGTGATATTCTCTGTATCAATATCACAAAAAAAATTGACAGAGTCTCCCCGTCCCATTAGGTCAATTTATGTTTGCTTTAATACACCTAGACTAATTTGATGTCTCGAAGGTAAAGGCTTTTCGAAAAGTTTAAAACAACCCCTTTTCTTGAACAATTTTCAAACCTGCTGTTACAGCATAATAGCAACTAATATCTTGAAAGAAAACATGCTGGTAAGACAACAGTACCGTAGAGACACATGTGGAGCAGAGCGCCGACAGTTTCTCGTCGTCTATCATTGCAGCGGGCACGACTTCTATTCGCGTGAAATCAAAACTACAATGCTGCTATTGATGGTGATTGAAAGTTTACCTCATGAACATGATTACAATAAAAACCATAAATTACTCAACAAGAATTGAAGGTTCTTGCAACGGTTATAAGTTATTTTTATTCATTTATTATCTTCGATATTCAGTGAATAATCGTGACCGACTTGATGACTGATTTTTTGTAAGTTTGAGAAACAACCTGTTCGTTTGACACCTGTTTTCTTTAAATAAGTCGTGTAATCTTTGAGAGAATAGACTTTCAATATTTTTACAATTTAACACATAATGGTAAAAATAATCCGATCAACACAAGTGTGGTCCCGAAGGTCAAACTAAGAAAACATTAAAAATTATAGTTTAACCTGTAAATTTTTTTTCTTTCTAGGGCAACTAGTGTGAGCTTTAGAGCAGCATTTTTTTTCGATTTTGTCAACCAGTGTTATAATCAAATGAAATGGGAACCAATAAAGTTTGGGGTTTTGAAGACAGTCCGTTCATTTGAAACCTATTTTGTTCAAATCGGTTGTATAGTTTCTAAGATAAAGGAGTTTCAAAACTTTTACATTTTGATACATAACAGACAAAGTTATAGTCCGATTATAATAAAATTCAATAGGGTCTTATCAGGCAACTAGACCTTTCTATAGCAACTTATTTCGTGAAAATCGGTCCATCCATCTCTGAGAAAAGTTGGTGAGTTCAAGCAGTCTTAGAAACATGTTTCTTTTCATAGCCTGATTTCCCATCATGATACATAACGGACAAAGTTAAAGTCCACTAACAATAAAACTCAATATATATGGGGCAACAAGACCTACCATATGTTACTAACTTTCTGAAAATCGGTCCAGCCATCTATGAGAAAAGTGAGTGAGTTTAAACAATTATTCATTGTCATTCACTGTTGTTCATTGTCATTCACTGTTACTCGGTATAGGGATGTCAATAGCTCGTTTTTAGCTCGTAAGTTACATATCTGTTCTGTGGTACACACGAGTAGGAGAGTGAACGCGAGTGTGCATAAGGTTTGTTCCACTGCAGCGCCTCTAATTGTCGTTACAGCGTTTGATCTGGAAGGTTTGTTTACTTAGTGATGAAAATTTCGTCAGGATTGGTACACGTGGCTCCAGGGGCCCCTAAGGGTAAGCATACCCCAGGTTGAGAACTGCTGATCTAGCTTGTTATGAAGCCGTGTATATAAATTTCTAAAATTACTGAAATGGCGGCCATTTTACTTAAAAAAAAATTTCATGGAAAATGACTATTTAAAATATCATAAAAATTTAACAAATTCAGATATCGAAAACCGGCTATGTAACAAGTGAGATATTCCATTTTTACGCACTAAAAAATTAAAACTACTAATTTTCATTGGCGAGTAATGGAAGACACACAGTTTACGACTAAACACTTAAATACGAGCTCGACGTGAAGATCCCTAATGAATTGAATAGTCAGTAATCGTAGTAATAAACTTCATTATTCCAATTCCATGTTTCCTCAAAGATGATAACCAATCAGGTATCAGATATCAGCATGATAAGCCATGACTTACAACGGTGCGTTTCGCTCACATATGAAGGATTTGTGCCTACGTTTTTTTTATCTTCTTCTAAACATATAAAAATGCAGTCTGTCTTTCTGTCTGTCTATCTGATACATACAGACTTGGAAACTACTGAACCGATTGAAGTGAAAATTTGTATGTTGGGGTTTTTGGGACCGAGAAAGGTACCTAAATCTCTATACAAATGAAACACAAATTTCTGCGCAACTCGAGAACTAATCCAGCAAATGAAAGTAAATTTAGCATGTGCAGGTTTTTATGAGCAAGAAATAATTCTGTGATAGATTTGCACCCCTCCCTAGTCTGGTGAAACACAAATTTCTGCATAACTCGAGAATTAATCCAACAAATGGGATCAAATTTGGAAAGTAGGGGTTTTTGAGAGCAAAAAATATTTCTATGGTAGTAGTAGTTTAATACCCCTCCTCTGGGAAGGAGGGCTCTTATACAAATGAAACACAAATTCTTGCAATATTCAAAAACTAAGTAAAAAACAAATTGACATGCGAATGTTTTTGGAGGCAATAAACTTTTAAATGAAGGATGGAGGGGCCTATACAAATGAATCACAAATTTATGCATAACTCGAGACAAATGAACAAATGAAACCAAATTTGGCATGCGGATGTTTTTAAGGGCAATAAATTTTTAAATGATGATTCAACACCTTTTTCTCCTCTAGAAGGGAGGGGTCCCATACAAATGAAACAAAAATTTCTGCACAACTCATGAACTAATCAAGTTAATTTACCCATATGTTAACGTAATTTTGCATGTGAAGGTTTTGGGAGCAAGAAATATTTTTATGGTGGTTCGAAATCCTTTTCTGTTCAGCAAGGGCCGGCTGCTATACAAATCAAACAATAATTTTTGCATAATTCGGGAGTTAATGAAGCAAATGCACCCAAATTTGTCATATGGAAGTTTATGAGGATAAAAAATGTTTCTATGATGGTTTGACACTCTTTCATAGTTTGAAGGAGAGGGGGGATCTTCCCCATGCAAATAAAACAAATATTTCAACCAATTTGGCGGAAAACAGCCTAAAATTATCGGAATGTTGTACAGTGCCTAAATATCGACTACAGACGCTATCTTTGAATCCAAGATGGAAACTCCTGGTTATTGAAAAACAGTTGAAAATGGCTCAAAACTACCATACCATTTCCGAAATCAGAATAATGCCCAGATGCCAGAAATGGACTCCATATGCGACTTCCAGTGTCTGGAAAACAGTTGAAAGTGTCCAAATACCACCCAACATGGGTGTTTATAGAATCGTAATGATTTACAGTTACCACAAATCGACTTCAGACATTAATTTGAATTCTAAGATGGTGACTCCCAGTGTTTGAAAAACAGCCCAAAACGACCGATTTCCACCTTATTTGGGTTTTTTGAACCAGAATGATACACAGAAGCAAAACATTGTCCACACACACTATATATAATTCTGAGATGGCGACTTCCGGAATCAGATGCCATCCAATATGAATATTTCGGCCCAGAATGACGCCCAGAGGCCCGAAATTTACTTCGCATGTCTTTTTGAATTCCAATATGACTACTTGCGATTTCTGGAAAACAGCAGAAAGTGCCATAATACCACCGAATATGGGTATTTCCGTAAAAAGTTTGTGTAAAAACACAAAATTGACGTAGAACTATGGACTGTAGTATTACTTGAATTGATGTGTTTGAGAGTGATATATGTTCGACACACCATTTTCATAATTATAGACCTTATTTCAGTATGAGTTGAATTTTGGCAACACATTCCCGGGAATTTTAATCCAGTGCAGGGTTGCCACATTTAAATCTGTGTTTTCCCTTAAAAAAATCTGAGCACCTGTATCTCGAAAAAAAATATCTGTAAAAAAAATCTGTATTGTTTAAACATAAAGAACTTTGTATTTTTTAAGTTTTTATGGTACATAAACAAAATTTTTTGCTTAAAACGTGTGAGATGTTGAAAATATGTTCAATTTGCTTGATATTTAATGAAATAAAATTTGGAGTGTTTATAAAAATTAATGTCAATTTCGAAAAATCTATAAATCTGTACTTTCAGACAAAAATCTGTATATCTGTATATACAGATTCTGTACCGTTATTTCGGCCAAAAATCTGTAAAATTCAGATAAATCTGTACATGTGGCATCCCTGATCCAGTATCCAAGCATGTGCCCGATGAAACGAAAGCAGTTACCGACAACAGCTCCATGGCCAAGTAGAGTTCCCACCACACCTTAAACATCACTAAAATAAACGGCCCTTCTCAGAATAACTAACAATAATGCCAAAACTGAATGTTACTTGCGATGAGTTTTCCTTAAAAAAATCCTATGATATTAAGAATCAAAAAAACTATATATACGCTATGCAATTCTCTCTTTCTCAAAAGAAGGCTCAGTTCACAAGACATTATAAAAACGCGAACGATTTTAGACCAAGTGAAGACTAAATGACTAAATTTAGTTTTAATTTTGTTTACTACTCTGAAGTGCGTAGCGTGACTGGGTGACACCCGGGGCAGAAAATGTAGATGTCAGCCCCTAGGTTACAGTAAAATTATCTTGCTGGTTGGAGAAAATGTATATAATTTTTGTGGGTGTCAACTTTTGAGGATGACATGCATTCTAGTTGATTAATTAATTGGGTTGTTTAGCTATATCGGTTTTTTATGTCATCTGAAAGAGCTGCATGTTCTAAGCAAAACGTGATTTTCAAAAACTTTCTATCGTTGTCATTCAATTTTTAAATCACGAAATAAAACTGCTCGAAATCGCTACAATGACAGTTCGCCCATATACCAACTGTCATTGTAGTGATTTGAAGCGATTTTTACTTTTCAATTGAAAAATCGAAGGACAATGATATGAAATTTAGAAAAATCACGTTTTGCTCAGAAAACTACACTCTTTTACCTGAAAAAATCATAAATCCGTGAGTAGCTAAACAACCCAATTTCGCGGATGTCACCTTTCTCAATGTGACATACATGAAAATATGCTCATGAGTGTGATTAAATGAAAGATTATAAGGGAATTATCAAATGACAAAAAATCACAGTCAAAATATAATAAAAACTTTATCTTTAAATGTCAAACAAAATATATATCTTCCTTCAACTGTCAAACGATAAAAATGCACTAGTTCAAATAATAATTTAAAACTTACATTGAATGCTGCTAATCAAATTCTGTGGAGCACAATCAAAGGCATATAACACGATTATCAACGCCAATACACCAAATATATTCAAAGTATACGATTTGTATCAAGCAAGAGCGGTTTCGTACTCTATGTGTTAATATTACATTTATGTTGAGTTTTGCCACAAGAGACGAAAGGTTCACCTGGGTACACCTGTTTTGTTCAAAGCAAACAGGTACTAGCCGTCTGATTCAGTTTCAAGATTTATCTTGTATCCTTCAACATAAAACTGCACATGCATGGTCGGCACACACTCACCATGTCTGCACTGTATATTCACTGTTTGTCATAATATTCGATTACATAAATAAATCAACAGTGTAACACCATCTAAGCCATTATTATCAACCGTCACGAAAAAAATCACTTTATCCCATCTTAGCTCAAAATCGGAAGAATCAATAACGGTTTCTAAGCACACAACTGATCGAATAAATTGCACGATAAAATGTAGATCAAAAGGTATGAATGAAAAAACGAGAAAATAATAGTAAGAACAAACTGAGAAGACGTCTGCTTTAACCTGACCACAAGGAGTAGCACAATGTTAACGGGTAGACAGGTCGGCGTCTAATGAGAAAAAATGTCGAACCACAATGGTTTATATAAAATATGCTACCTGTTGATGATGGTTTCGCGATGTTCGGGTCGCGATCTTCGAAGGTGATCTGATCATCGGTTGAGGTACCTCGGCTCCCCACTGCATCCAACTTCGCGTGGCAGCCTTCTTATCCCATTGACATAGTCGGTTGATCACCAAAGCGGTTTATAACTTGAATAAGAATTTTTATCAAGTCAGAGGTCCTCGAAACAGTTTCCAACTTTCGAAAATAACCATGCCTATATACTGTTTTTTGATGGAAAAGAGTGGGCAATGGAAATTGTTGAATGGTTTCGATAGTTAGAAAGCAATTCTTAACAATTAACTGTATTAGAACAAGTATTATACTTACCTATTTGTGACACTGGAATTATATATTTTCAATTTAAAGTTTTTCGAATGCCATAATTTATAAAATGTTCTGCAAGAAAGATTGTGTATTTTTCAGTTCTTTCATTTATGCCACTAATTTATTTTTAAGCATATGCAATTTTTATTAGGAACATATGTATACAACAAAATCTAGTAGGAGAATTGGTTCATATATGTAACACATTTTTAACTTTAAAATTTAGTTTTCTAGTGGATTCCGATATTAAAAAAATAATATGACTTTCAAACTAGGATTCCAATTCAAAAGAAATATATCAATTGAAAATATTCAGTGGTGCTCTAAAATGCTGTCAAATAAAACTCTGAACTATGAAATTTATCTAGCACAAATACAGGATACGTGACATGTTTTTGCAATAAACGAAACACAGTGCCCCGCTGGACTGTTATTATAAAAAAAAATTGTTTATCAAATCAAAGTATTGGGGTCAATTTTTTGGACGTTTTTCGGTGATGCAAATCTGATATGGATTATTTTGAAATATTTTAACACATGCGTGCCGGACCCCTCCAGAGCCAAAAAATGAATTTTTTTACCTGCCATTCGGCGAGATCTAAACCGAATTTGATCCAATCAAAAGATCACAAATTTATCATAGTCCAAGGGACAGTACGGGACATTTCGAAATTTTCTGTTGTTTCGGATTCATTGAGGAGAACAAAGACACAGGTTAGATTAAAAACGGTACCGAAACCTGGCTTGCAACATAGCAAACATCTCGGCCAGGAGTTGCCATTAAAAGTCCGTGTTGTTTTGGCAAAAACTTGAAGTTTGATATGTCGCAAGCAAGGTTTCGGTACCGTTTGCAATCTAGCCTGAGTCCTTGTCAGGGTACTTACCCCATGGTTTCCCTCAATAAATCCGAAACAACGGAAAATGTCGAAATGTCCTCTACTGTCCCAATACTATAATAAATTTGTGATCTTTCGAAAAAGATTGGATCAAATTCGGTTTAGATCTCGCAGAATGACAGGTAAAAGAAATTTACTTTTTTTGGCTCTGGAAGAGTCAGGTACACAAGCATCAATATATTTACTTTAATCCATACCCGATTCGCTTATTAATATATTTAATAATCCATACCCGATTCGCGCATAATCACCAGAAAACGTCCAATAGCTTATCTAAGTCATTCTTAACCAGAATGTGTTTGTTATTTTGTTCACACAACATTTATTTGACACGGTACAATACAAATTAATGTTTTACGGAGCCAATTATAAGAATGTATTTTTGGCGTTGTTATAATTATGATTATTTACCACTGACTTAACTATCAAAATTGACTCACACCCAAACTAAACGGAGAAGATTTTGTTACTTTTGAGCAATATTTGATTACTTTTTGTGTCTTAAGACCGCGCATTAGCTCAGCTTAGCTTAGCTTGACTGACTGCTCATAACAATGGTTGCACTCCGTGATTGCTCCGTATCAATAAAATTGCACAGTGAATCAACTTAATGGAGCTGGGAGTGACCGCCCATTCGCATTGTAGAAGTTTTAGGGACTCAATACTTTGAAAGATCAATAACGACGCCGGCCACGTCCTAGCAATCAGGTAGGAAAAGGGGAGGAATGTTAGTGTGACCCTTGCTATTCGGTGACTGTGTTTGTCTTAGGACCGCGCATTAGACACAAAATGTGATAACAAAAAAGTAACAAAATCTATGTCGGCTACACGCTTGCATGTGTTTCTGCAGGAGAACATACAACCAAGAGCCACAATACATGTGTTAGCAAGACTCCACTCGCTGCATTTGTATCGATGAAATGATCTGGTTCATTTCTGTTTGCTTCATTTACACGTCAGCCGAATCTCACCGGTCAACCTCAAATGTCCAATTAGGAACATCACTGTTTCGTTTCCCACGGTCGACTTGGAAACGAAACATGACCAGAGTTACCGGAAATGCGAATATGGGGTTTCTAAATGGGTAATGGGTTCTAAATGCGTTGTGTCTTCATGACTTGCATCCACTAGCTAGAAAGTAAATGCTTATGTTTTTCTCAAACGCAGTTTACAAATCGTGGTATGATTTTAAGACACACTATGTCTTTGCGATTATCAACGTTTGCTTATTGTATGACGGAGAAACGAATAATACCTGGCAGCTCTTGTCAAATTTTTCCTCTACTCCGTCATACGATACGAAGAAACTAATACAAGCACATGAATTGGAAATGGAAAAACTTCATGGCATGTGCAAAATATGCGATAGTATGTGTTGTTTATTGACTGGAGGTGAATGTTATTACTCTTTAAGTAAGCATTTTTCGTTATTGCTTTTAAAAAAATAAGTAAAAATTTGGCGTGAGGTTGCAATGGTCATAGTCATGATGTCGTAACACGTGCAAAACACGTGACAGTAACGGGTGACAACTAAAATTTTGGAATTTTTTGAGGCTCTCTCACTCCACAACAAACACACTCGGAGAGAAATGAGAGTATGTATATGAAAGCTCTCTCTCTCTCTCTCTCTTCTCATTTGCCAGTGTTATTAGTTCGTTTATTCATACCTAGTTCTGTTCAAAATGGTGTGAAAACAGGGTGCATTCCGCAAGCGCATTGTACAGTTCGCTATGAACTACACAACAATTTTGACAAAAAGTTAACAGTGAACCATTTGAACCATTTTGAAAGCGAAAATCGTCCGGTTTCGACTGTGTATGCAAACCTCAATAATAATCCACTAGAAAGGTAGTGGGAGACCGGCTAGATTAGTAGACAGAAAAGGACGGTTTCCTTTATGTCTAAATCATGATTCAAGCATAGTGGCTTAGCTATCAACCAAAATGCATACCAGAATGAATGTTTGAACAAAATGATGTTCCCATTTCTTCCAGAACACCATACCGACGAAAAGTAACGTATGCGTTAAAAAGGTGGACTTTTTTCGGATGGTGATAATTAAAATAACTGAGACAGATAATTGAGTTTGATAAATTTCCCATAGAAGGTAGTTATGTAAGCTTACTCGCAAAACAATTTTACGTCTTTGCGTGCGGCCTTCCGGCAGTTAACCGGAACATTCGCCATGGCGGACGAAAAGTAGAGTAGATCTTACGCTTCAGGCTTGGCCAGAAATCCTCGATGGGACGCTTTTTGGGGACGTTGAGCGGGTTCGCCAGCTTGGGTACCACATCGATAGTGACGTTTCGATTCTGCCGATACCGATCGGATCCATAATCGATACTTTTCTCTTGATACGAGACAAATTGGTATCGATGCTCGAGCTGGATACTTTCGATACATTTTGCGAAACAAAAATCACGACTACTACACTTCGGATGTTTTCCTGATTTTTGGGTTCGAAATAGTAGGAGGGTGGTATCCAAGACACGACCGCATAGTTGACGTAGGACTATAATAAATTTATATTTTTATTTTGAAGCTATGGTTAATTTGAGCTCGTTTTACTTTTGTAGTTTGCTTGATTTATTTTAACCAATTTAAGCTCAACATCTTCCAAAAGGAAGGTATTTTGGTTCGGGTGGTAATATCGAGTATCTAGGTCGTCAGTTCAAATTCATCAAGCGACAGCTCAAACGATTTGGAACTAAAACTAGTTCATTGGTGGCCATTTCTACTGTTAAGGTCGTCTTTGACCATTTAAAAAGTCAAAAAAGTCATGAAAAAAGAACCGTTCATAATTGGCATGGGTCGATTTTGGCAACAGAAACAAATCTGGCGGGTTGCCAAAATCGAACGGGATCTGTATTTTGATTATTTCTTTGCAGCACTCTATCTTAGAAGAAAAAATATTCTCTTCAACATTCCCAATGGTCCAGAAACCAAATTTAGGGGAAAATTTGGGTCTAGAGCTCTATAGCAATGTTTTAGAGAATTTTTTTTTTTCACAAAGTCACTTAAAATTATTGGAGCTATAAAATTGTAGAACAAGGTTCTCTATCTACAAAAATTAAAAAGTTAGATACTTGTTAGCATCGAAAATTTTGGTCACCCTTATTTTTGATACTTTTTCAATAAGCACTTTATCATATGTAACAACTTTGTAGAAGAAAGTTTTTCTTTAAAATATTGCTATAGAGCTCTAGACCCAAATTTCCCCTTAAATTTGGTTTCTGGACCATTTCATTCTAATACAGCGAATTTTTTTTAATACGCGAGAAGGCAACCTTCTATAAAAATTATATCTATTTGTCTTGTTGAAGTTGGCTCACTCACCGATCACAAAGCGGCAAAGATGCAGTTACAAACTCGTGGAAAAAATATCGATAGCGAATTACAGTTTTAGTAGAAAATGTATATTCACAGAAAATTTGAAATTGACATAGAATTTTATGAACATGTTAACATTCAATTCAGGTCAATTTAAACAATTTATCAGTATACAGAATCAATCAGAAAAAAATTGATCAGTTTCAAGATACCAAAGAACAACGAAGATACCTTATTTGAAAGTTATATGTCTGTTATCTTCGAAAATAAACTGGGCTAAAGTGATGCACAACATTAGCCTCAGCAATTATTGTTTGCATAGCGTTGTTATGGAAAGTAATATTTTCTTGCAAATGCTAATTCAAAAAATTTTCAATTGAAAAATACAAATACTAATGTCGGAACTCTAATATCAAGATGAAATGAATTTGGTTTTTGTTCTATACCGCCACCGCGGGGTGCAACTAGTATTGTCATATTGAACTAAATTCATTCAGCTAGTAAAATATAATCATCAGTACAGCTCGTTTAACTACCGATTCAAAGATCTGTACGGACCATTTTGATTTTCTATTGTTCTTTAAATACCCTATATTCAGTTATTTAAATAAATCTGAAAAAAGCAGAGTGTAGAGTTCAGGCGGCGCAGCGTATTTTGCGGCACCCGAAAAATCATATTGCATTCTGATATTTGATGCTATACGAAACAAGAAGAAGAAGACAATTCAAACGGCGATTCGATTGTGTTCCACGCCCCACTGTGCGTCAACAGCGGCAATGTAGTTTTCACTTGGCTTGACTGCACAAAAATTAATATCGAGTTTTTCTGCACTGATAGACGACGAGTAACCAGCGCTCTGTTTATACATTGCTCGGTGCAGTACTGTTGCCTGTGTCATCATGTTCTGACGTGTTTAAGACGTCAGTTTTATTAACATTGACATATTTGTTAACAGCAGAACGTAAAACTGTCTGATAGTGGAGGTGGTTACGAACTTTCCGAAAAAGCTTCACCTTCAAGACATCAAAATAGTCTAGGCTCATGGAAGCTAACATTAGTTGACCTATTGGGACGGGGAGATTCTGTCAAATTTTTTTTTGCCACTGCTATACAGGATATCACAGCAGGCAGTTGGTGTCTATTCATGAAGTCTGTGCCAGGCGTGCTCGCATATGATTGGTACATTGTTGGTGAAAATTCGACCTTGAAACTTTTTTTCAATTTTCACTGTTTAACAATGAAGTGATAATGAAAATTGAAGAATCACAAAATTTTCCATCATTTTATCAATCCAACGACATATTGATTATTGTGATCCATCATGTGGTTACATCAGTATAACCGTTTGAAATCTTTCATTCCGACATTACATCTTGGTTTTAGTTTTCGCGGAATGTATCTCGATATAGTGCGATTAGACGTTGTCCTACGTTCTTTTTTGACACATAGTTTAATATAGAGTTTCGTGCGAGCAGGCTATGTTACCCCTTTAAGCTTCGTGTCGTTCTTTTTGCCGGTGACAGAAAAATCATGAGAATCTGAAACTGAAGGTTCATTGATTTGTACTGCCAAGAAATAGTTCCGAGTAAAGCCGAGCAAACGGCAAAGAAGGAAATACCAGGGCAAAATCCACGTTATTCAAAACTTTGTTCTTGAGAAAAAACATTCGAGCGATCCGATACTAAAAAATCGATGCTCGATGCTGGCGATCCGATACGAAAAAGTCGATGCTCTGAAAGCAATATTATCAATGTAATAGTCTTCTTTCTTGATATCAATATCAAATTGAGAATCGATACTTCGACCAATTTTACCGTCTCTACACATCGATATTCAGTCCTCCAACGATCGCTTCGAATAGTGGGCCGACGCTAGATCCGACCAAAACACCGCGTCTTCGGCCTTTTGGTATTTCTTGTTGAACGACGCAACTTTAGGCAGGCTCTTCGTACTATAAATACTATAAATTTCCCCGTTCACGGCCAGTCCGGAGCGAGCAACTTTGACATCCCTTTCTCGCTAATTGTCAGCCACAGCAGCACCTTCTTGGGAAACTTGGTGTGTGAAATAAACTTCACTTCGGAGCTGACTTCCTTCGTGGGGGAAATAATATACAAAGTGCCCTGCCAGTCGTTGCCATCCAGGGTGAGGCAGGTCTCGTCGTTCATCACTACCGCCACGTAGTGATTTGCCGGAAAAATCGATTTGACCATCTTATTCAGGTGCTGCCATTGCATGCAGCTCCGAGACTAGTGGACGGAACTGCTGCTTCCTAACATGTTTGCCCATGTTCGCTAGATACTTTTTCACTGTTTGGCCGGTTGCATCGACTTCCTGGCCGAGCGCACGCAGTGATGTAGCCACTTTCCTCTTGGTCTTCTACTTTAGCATCCTTTGGAGCTTCTTGTCGCTCAGGATTAGCGGCCGTCTGGAACAGGGCTTTTTTCAATGCTCTGGTTGTTGTCCAATATTTCCAAGAATGTGTAGATGCCGGAGCGGGCGTATCCGGTGTCCAAGCACTCACGCGACGGGGTACCGTTCTTTAAACGCGCACACTTCTAAACGGAGTAGCTTCACAGTTTTTGCCATCACGGTTAGAGTTCGACAAATGTCAATTTTTTTCTACTGACTCATGGGTTAACATGATTGATGCTGTATGCGTAGTTTCGTCAGTGTGTGTCAAGGTAAACCCATGAAAAATCGTCAAATTTTGTCCATTTTTCTTAAAGCAGACGTTATGTGTTTTTGTCAGATAAAATATAATCACATTACGTCACAAAAACAACAACGTTTCTGAACAACAACTCGACTCCATTTGTACCCCAAACCCCAGCGAATCTATCTCAATGTCGTCCAATCGAAGATTTTTTTAGGATTTTGAGCTCCTTTGGTCCAAAAATAATTGGAAATTCACGAACTGCAAACAATTGATTGGTAGAATCGAAAGATACGTTCAAAAAGTGGACGTGAAGCCCAAACAACGCTCTTGTTTCGGCATCATAAGAAAGCTTCGTCGGAAGGTCGGTAAGCTTCACATGGCTCACGCTTGCGATATCTAATAATAAACAAAAAATAAAAAAAAAAATTATGTAGAACGAAAAGAGCGAGTGAGCGGTTAAAAAGAAATAGTTTACCTCAGTCAGCTAAACCGCTCTGATCCGTTAACTGTAGTGAACCATTTTTTCCCGCCTCTGGTAATTACCAATTGGTGTACCTCCATTCAAGATTCAACTGTTCGAAAGAATCGTATTATTCGATATATAATCCAGGAAAAGGGTGATTTCGACCGAGCCCACATGATTGTGTAGGTAGAAGCACACGACCGAGCCCACATGATTGTGTAGGTAGGAGCACAGAACAGATATGCAACTTCGAACAAAACTCTGCAGCAAATTGGTGCCCAAGCTTTCGCATTCATTTTTTGCTGTTCCATCCTACATTGATTTTACAGTGCATCGTTGGAACAGTTCGCTCCAATAGTTTGAACATGCACCAAAAAACTATTTTTTTTTTGCTTTGATAACCAGGCAAAAAGGTGATCTTGAATAGTTGAATCTATCAAAATCAAGTTCACAGGACCGACCGCACTTCACACAGGACCGCATTCAAGAGATCTTTGAAGTGGAAATTCAGTAACAATTCACAATCAACGTCAATAGAACAAATTAAACTAAAAATCTTTCAACCATTCAAACATTGTCTAACAAATTTTCTTGGATCGTACACCTCACGACCAGGGTTGCCACATTTAAATCTGTGTTTTTCCTTGAAAAAATCTGAACATTTGTATCTGGAACAAAAATATCTGTAAAAAAAATCTGTGTTGTTTAAACACAAAGAACTTTGTATTTTTTGAGTTTTTATGGTACATAAACCAAATTTTTAGCTTAAAACGTGTGAGGAGTTGAAAATATGTTCAATTTGATCAATATTTAATGGAATAAAATTTGGATTGTTTTCAAAAATTAATGTCAATTTCGAAAAATCTGTAAATCTGCACTTTTCGACGAAAATCTGTATATCTGTATATACAGATTCTGTACCGTTTCTTCGGCCAAAAATCTGTAAAATACACGCAAATCTTTTCCTTATTACCTTAGAAGCAATAGCGCAAAATTGCCTTTAAAGTAACAAACCTATTACTAAAAAGGCAATAAAATTCTTCCCCAGTCGAGTAACAACACATACTGTCATATATTTAGCACGTGTTACGGGAGTACGACCATCTAATAATGGTCGTGCAACCACATGCAAGATTTTTTCTGTCATAAACTGCTCCCTTCCCATCTCAAGTTAAAAAAAAATCACACACCGTCGCATATGTTGCACATGTTACAAGTTTCTTCAATCTCCAATTCATCCGGTGAGCGTGTATTAGTTCGCTCGTTGTATGCATACGGAGTAGAGGAAGAATATGACAAGAGCTGCCAAGCAGCATTTTCCCCGTCATAGAGTATGCAAACGTTGATGATTTCAAAGACTTGAAATGCGTCTTTGAATGACATCACGATCTGTAAACTGCGTTAGAGAAAAACAAAAACATTCGCTTTCTTGCAAGCTATTCAAAACACATACTCATTGATTCATGGAAACTCATTTGCACCTGTTTGAAAATACAAAACCCATAAAGAACAATATTCGCAACTTCGGCAACTCTGTTCAGACAGTATAACATATTTTCATTTCATGTAAACACTGGGGGACGAAACGGAAGTGTTTCTAATTAGACATTTGAGGTTGACGGGTGAGATTCTCATTATGTGGGGATGAAGGGAAGCAAAAATGAATCTGATCGTTGCATCAATACAAATGCAGCGAGTGAAGTCTTGCTAACACATGCAATGCGGTGCTTGGCTGTATGTTCTCCTGCAGAAACACATACAAGCGTGTGGCCGTCATTATTTTTGTTACTTTTCGGTTATTACTATTTGTGTATAATGCGCAGTCATAAGACACAATAAGTAATAAAAAATTACTCCAAAGTAATAAAATGTTCCCCGTTTGCGTTGGGTGTACAGATTAATCTGTACATGTGGCATCCCTGCTCACGACTGTTGAAACTATTTCAACCTGTTAGTTAATTTACTTGAATATTTTCGTTGGACTTGGAAACCGAATTTCTCGACCAACGACAATATTTTTTTCTCGTACCGTTTTTTTACCTAACATTGCTAGAAATGCATATCAGACGCGCTGTACCAGCACTGCCTACGACATTAGGTACAATATAAAAAAATAATTGTCGTTAGTCAAGATATTCAGTTTTCAACTTGGGCAACAATGAAATTCATTAAAAATATATCTACATAAAAACCGTTGCACGTATGCGGGTGGCACTGTACGTTTACCATGAAAAGGCACCCTCGCTATACCAGCACCGGGGAGAACAAAGGATTCTCTCGTCGAAAAAGCGGCGAGAGCTCATACGGTCCTTTTGTTGAATGAATGGAATATAAGCGTGATGTAATTTCGAGTGTAAAATGCATTCTCTCCACCGCTAGATGTCGATACTTAAAATAAAGAGATTCTGTCTCGTTTTTGGTTCTTCAGTTGAACATATGTGATACCACCCTCCTACTATTTCAATATTAACGGTTCAGCGGGGCAACGTGCGACATGTTTTAGAAAATATACACCAGTTAGCCATAAATGCGATGAAAGTTTTGTGCCCTTTTTTTCTAGGAAGGGATTTGTTAGTAGCTTAAGTATTTATGATAAATAAGGTAAATAATGAGTATGTGTGTCTAATCACAAATGGTGACTTCTCAACACTGAATGTTTTGTGGTCTATTTTTCCGTAACATATGGAGAATGAAATTTTTTCTGTCGCTACCAGAAACTGCCGCATGAACGTTTTACCATATTTCGATTCATGATCTTAGCTTTGAGTGACCAGAGTATGGTGTGAGGTTTGATGACGCTGCACGCAAAATAATCCCAAGGGTTGATACAGGGAATGCCAGAGGGGCCAAATTTCCTTTTTCTGAAATTCCGGAGCAATTTCAACAAGCCATTCTTGTGTTTTCTCGGTAGCACATAGAAATTCCTGAGCACTGCTTCCTTCCTTGAAATTTATTGAAAAAATTGTCACGCACCCTGTGAAGTCAATTCTCGAAATTGATTTTAAAATATTGCATATATAACGAATTTATACCAGTGTCATTTCAATTTTTGTTTGCAAACTTATACATGTAATGCAAATTTCACTACAATGAGTCCATTACTTTCAGCATAGGATAGCATGGGTGTTTACACCCTCTTAAGGAAATGGTTGCGCAATCAATTGGACATCAATAGAAGCTAAATGTCTATTATTAAGTACGTTGACTAACAACGCAATTTATTATTTATTCAGGCAATTAAGCATAAGGTCAACATTTTCGTGAAATGAAATATATGTAATAAACCATTTATAAAAACAAGCTGCGATAGTTTTAATTTCGGAGTAGTGAAGATTTTAATTCAATTAAGAAGTATGTGTTACAAGATTTTAAGTCATAGAAAGGTTTTAGAAGGATTGTGGTAGTTTTATTAAAACTCAAATAAAGGA
Source organism: Wyeomyia smithii (assembly GCF_029784165.1). NCBI lineage: Eukaryota > Metazoa > Arthropoda > Insecta > Diptera > Culicidae > Wyeomyia > Wyeomyia smithii. The sequence goes on from NC_073694.1 coordinate 84,803,003, forward strand.
TATCCAAAAGGTTTTCCGTTTAATTAAAATACCGTTTTGTGTTTTGTTTCCTTTCTTCTAGGAATGTACAGCAATTACAGGCAAAAACAAAGGTATAAATGTTATTTGTGCCGTGTCAAATAAATTTAAAATGAATGTGGGTGTGGGCGCGTGTTTAAGTACAACTTTTCAAACTCTTTACCAGAACTTAAAGCAACTATTCCCTTTGAATAAAAGTCCAACTTTTCCCAAAACGGTCGTTCCAGTGCTGAGCACAAGCATTTTCAAAAAACAAGTTCCGTCCCGGGTCTTTACGGGTTAAATTCACGAAAATTGCACTTCTGGTTCAAAAGTTACAAGAAGAATCATGACAAAAAATGTATTTAAGCATATGTTTCAAATTGAATTGCATTCTATTATAATTCGAAAAGCACTAAAAATACCCTTCAAATGCAACTAAATTAAGCGAAGTCAAACGCTTAAGTGTATGAAAATAAAACATTATTCATCAAAAAACATAAAAAATATTAATTTTAAAATTTGTATATATACATCTGTATACAATAACAATATCGCACGCTTAGCCTTGGGGCTAATAGCGGTCTCGATCAACTAGATTAGTTGAGAGAATTCGTTATCGATATTGTTTTTGGCACATTTTGTATGTGTAGGATAAGTACAACGATACACCGTGCCCCAGTGCTGAGTCGAGAAAATTTCCAGCTCGACTCGATCGGGATTCGAACCCGATATCACAACCGTGTGGGAGAGCTAGCCGACTGACATCGCTAACCACAGAGCCACGGGGACCACGGTTACATCTGTATACGTGGGTATGTTTATGTGTGTTTGTACCTGAGTATGTTAGTATGCGTGTGTACGTGATTTGTTTCTGAGAATGCATTTATTTTTGTAAGTGTGTGTTTATGCCCGGAGGTGTGTTGGTATATTCGAGTGTGTGTATGTGTATTTTAGGGTGGCAATGGAAATCGACTTTTCGTATTTAGTTTAGAAGTAGGGCCCAGTTTTGTCTTCTCCGAAAAAGCCCTTATACAAAATTTCAGCTCATTCAGTTCATGAAGTTGTCGATATCGAATATTTTTTACCAAATGTATTTGAAATGCATGAAACGGCTAGACTTGATGGCATCTCAAAAAAAAAAAACAAATTTAAAAAAAAACGACTTTCTAAGACCTAATGGAGTCTAGGTATCTAGAGTTGATTTACGGCCTCTGAGTGTTGAGAATACCCACATCGGGAAGTATTTGTTCATTTTAGGTTGATTTTAAGGCTTACTTATTTTTTTTTTTAATTCTTTTCCCAGAAGATCTGACAGCAAGTGATTAGTGTAACAGAGCGTTTCTCTTCTCTCATCTTCTTCGCACTTAAAAGTTCGTCAAGAGGAGATTCCAATTTTTCCATAGGATTTTATTGGAAACCGAAGCATATTGTACATATGACTCGTGACGTCAATATTGTAAAAATCACGAAATCAATTGTTTTTAATTTTCTGTGTTTACACGTAAGTTATGAGCAGTGAACATCTATGGAGACCCTCAAAAGGCCCACACTTTAATCCGGCTATGTTGGTTCCTCTACATACTAAATTGTATTGTGCAGCTTCGAATAACCGTTTTGAGAAGAAAAAACACAGCAATTTACAATACGCAATGATACAAAAGAGCTAAATCTAATCCGGGTAATGATCGGCTAATATTATTGTCATTATGAAATTGTGAACCTTCGATTTCATCACCTGAATTTAAATTTAAACTTTCAATATCTGGACGATTTCTTGCTGAACTGCTTTTAATTTGTTATTTGCATTGCCCGTCCTCAACAGCCCATGGAATGACCCAAAAATCCGTGACAAAAGTACTGATCAAAAAATACTTATCTTGCAACACTTGAAATGTTTACTGACTTTAGGGTGAATTCTGTGAAAACTTGGAGATCTGAGTAAAATTTGATGGGAGGAGAAAAATACAATTTTCAACTATGATTTTACCATATCATTTATGTAATACTGATGATTCACCAAAAATTTTTGTAATTCATTAATTCTGATAACTACCTACACCTGTTTATGTTGGGTGGTAAACAACTATTTCTATCATTATTAAATAAACTTTATCAGCCCAGCTAAAGTAATAGTATCCGTAAGACACATTTAGTTCAATTTGAATGAGGTATTATCTCGTAATGTTGTTTGCAAAGCCACGACCGCAAATTTGACTTAGAACTACATATTTATATATATATTTATATATATATCACTCCGTTCCACAACATATTTCCTATGATTACACTAAGACTTCCTGACTAAAACAAGAGGTAATAATGAATAATCGTTGATTGGCTAGGCCAAAAACGATTGATAATTTACAGTTGTGATGGATCACTGGACATTTTACGCTTCAACTCGTAAGTAAAATGCGTTGCAAATCTGATAGCAGATAAAATAATAACACAACACAAGAAAACTGTAGCTTATCAGATGTTCGATAATTCAACACTGATTTATTGTTGATAGATAGTTGATAGTTAATGGGGAGCTGTGGGTATATTTGAAATGAAGGCAGGCCGATAGTCGGCCGGACATAATAAACTACCTATACCGGTTTGGTGTTCAAAAGATTTATGCTGACAGAATATTCGGTTGTGAAACTGATTTGAGTTCAAATTCGTTTCGGGAAGGTCATGGTTAACGTATATTAGAAAAAAAATCAAACGGAACTGTGCAGGTAATGATCATAATTTAAAATTCAAACGCTTATTGTAATTAGGATGATGAATAAGTATTTGCTACCGATGACAGAAAAATATTAAACCACGATGGTTCAATCAATCAATCTCGTATAGTGTGCGATGTCAGACAGCAATAAATTTATATAGGAGGTAAAAAATTCAGTAAATGAGAAAATGTTAAAAAATTAAGAACAGTGGATTTATTTATTTTTGATTCAGTGCACGGTTTAATCGGGGTCCAATTGTGTTACTGCTGTTTTGTTTAATGTACGCCGAAAGGGAATGGGCCTTGTTGAATTTAATTCAACCGGGATTTCTGAAATTATGATTCTCCGGTACGGAAATGGAACACGTAATCCGTTAGAATGGGAGAATATAATTTTCCTAATAAGTAGATATATAAATGACATTAGGTTCTAGTTTAGACTCTTATATTTTTGGTTTAACAATTTTTAGGTTAAATATATATATAACTGTTAAAATCTAGACTAAGTTTACATAATAAGCACAGGTTTACGAATAATCATTAGAAAACTGTTACCTAGCATTTGTAATAATAATTTGTAGTAGTGATAGAACTGTAAGAAATTTAATTTAAGAGCCAGTTCGTGAAGACCGCAACTAGGTCTTGTTGCGAGGTTCTCCGATCGGACTGAAACTTCCAGGGTTTGTTTATCTATATAATAGAACAATGTTTTGCATAATGTCATACTTTTTGAAAAGGGGTAAGTGGGGTAAAAAAGCACGTCAAGAATTGATGTCCAAAAATTACTAAAAAGGTAAAATTGTTATAACTTTGTGTAAACTGAATCGATTGTCATGAAAATTGGTATGTTTATTCTACTCTATAAAGGGAACAAAATGAGAGTTATTGGAAGTTGCTATCAAGAATACATGATGATATATTCGCATTTTTTTCACAGCAGTTTTTCTCCTGCCAACAGATCTAGGATTAAAATCCAAAAAATACGTTTTGTAGTGCGAACTTCGGTCGCAATGAACCCATTGCCTCATGCATTAGTATGTTTAATCGAGTGGCGGAATATTTTAAATTTGGTGAACCTTCGTTTAAATTGAAGAAGAAGCTAGCACGTATAAGTTTTTAACATCAAATATTAGTTTTATACTAGTTCATTAAGACTATCAGTCAGATGAATTTTATACACAAATAAACAAATACACAAAACTCAAGAGCTTTCATTAAATATATTCAAAAATGCGCCGATGTAAAGATTCCTGACAAAATCCATTTTTTCTATAACATGTTATTGACCATCATTTCGAACCTATTTTGCGAGAAGCGAAACTCCGTTTTGTGTCATTGTTCTTTATGCATTAATGGATTAATGCAATAGTTTGCAGAAATTGAGGTTTTTGGAAAAGGGGTCACTAATCAGTGACGAAACGTCGGACAGTAAAAAACCAGATCGTTCTACTTATTCAAGGCTGCTCAGCCGAAATTATAACCAACCATCGTATAATTCCCAACAGTCGAACTCTCATACAACAATTATCCGTAATCTGACAAATAAACAAAAGAATTTTAAATTTTAATGTCAGCATTCTTCAGAAAGCAGTATAGCTGTGTCATATACTGGAGGTCACCGCTTCCCAGAATTACTCTAACGGGTACGTTCGGTTGTTTTCCTCGGGCCCGAAGCGTATCTATAAGCTCGGACCTAACAAAACAGAATTCGGTACACGAGCAAATAACATGCTCGATGTCATGGTAGCCATCGCCACAAACGCAGTGATTACTGTCCACAATCCCTATACGAAAGAAATGCGTATTTAACGTGTAGTGATTGGACATAAGTCTTGACATCACGCGAATGAAGTCCCGACCGACATCCAACCCCTTGAACCATGCTTTCGTCGATACCCTAGGAAAAATGGAATGTAGCCACCGCAGGGTTGATATTTGTTGACACTCTTGAGTGAAAGTGAAAAAAAGCATCCTTAAACGTTATTTTTTTACAATTCTTTCAGAGTTCTCCCTTCCCGCTTTTTGCATGGAAGTGAACTGTCAAAACACCTCATTTTATTTCATGCGATGGAAGCAAGACAACAAAATCAGTTTATCAGTTAACGAAGATTGTCAAGGCATCGGTCAGTGTCAGTGAAAAAGTGTTTCGGTGAGGTTCATTTTGATTGAGTGGACTGTTTGTTTTTCTTTTTCGCTTTGAAGTGAAGATCATTTGGTTGGATTTGTCGTCAAATTTTATTCCGCAACTGTGAACGATGCGCGCGATCTATTTCATCTGAGTATAACAGCACGTTACTAGGACGAAAATCTAGTGTATCTGAAATAGTGCTGCGATCATTGAAAGCGAAAATTGAAAATGATTGGCTGTAATTTTCGAAGAATTTTGCTGGGGAAAATGATTTTTATCAGCACTGAGCCACCGTCCCAGTTCATCTGAATTCCATGATGATTGCCAACTATTGAGTGATCTCTGATTCAAAATGCTATAAAATTCATCATAAGCAATTGGTCTTTCATAAATATCGCCATCAATAGCACCCACCTTAGCTAAAGAGTCAACCTTTTCATTGCCCGGAATGGAACAATGATAAGGGACCCACGCTAAGGTAATCCGGTAATTTTTATCTGTTGAAGCACTTAAAAACCGCCGTATTGTCTCTAGAAAATACGGGGTGTGCTTTACAGTCTTCATCGATCGCAGAGCCTCAATGGCACTGAGACTGTCTGTGAAGATGAAGTAGTGGTCTATGGGTAGGGTTTCGATGACCCCAAGGGAGAACTGGATAGCAGCAAGTTCTGCGACGTACACGGAAGCAGGAGCATCGAGTTTGTAGGAGGCGGTAAAACTTTCGTGAAAAACACCGAAGCCCGTGGACTCATCTAGTTTAGATCCGTCAGTGTAAAGCCTTTTATCACAACTAACATGTTTAAACTTATTGGAAAAAATCTTAGTGATCTCCTACGGTCGCAATTGATCCGGGATACCAGTAATGTCTTTCATGGTGGTGACGAAGAATATAGCATTAACAGAAATATCTAAAAGTGCGACATTGAAAGAAACGTATGAAGAAGGGTTAATATCTTGAGCCATAAAGTCAAAAAAAGGTCATAAATCTGGATTGAAATTGCAGGTCGACCAACCTCTCGAAATTTTCAACTATTAAGGGGTTATAACTGTACATCGAATTAGCAACCGGTGAGAGAGATTCCTAAAACGATGTTTCAACGGAAGAATATCCGCTAGCACTTTAAGACTCATCGTATGGGTCGACTGCATGCAGTCCAAGGTAATACGCAAACACCGATATTGTATTCTTTCTAATTTTATAATGTGTGTGTTCGCGACGGAGCGAAAGCAGAAACAACTGTATTCAAGAACTGACAATATCGTTGTTTGGTATAACCTTAGAAGGTCTCCTGGGTGGGCTCCCCACCAGGTTCCGGTAATCGTACGAAACAAATTAATCCTCTGTTGGCATTTTCGTGTCAGATACCTAATATGACGAGCCCAGGTGCATTTAGAGTCGAACCAGACCCCGAGATATTTAGCGACTGAAACCTGAGTGATTGTTTTACCCGTTAGTAGGAGCTGCAGCTGATCTGGATTATGCTTCCTAGACAATCTATATAAAATATTGAGTTTTAAATTAGTTTATTTGACACGGCACGATACATTTTCTGTTTTACTGAGCCAAGTACAATTCGTTTTAATTCTACGTTAGCAGGGAAAAGAGGGAGGCCTTTTCTTTATTCTCGCGGCCGACTACGAGCTAGTGGGGATTTAAGGTGAGAGGAGGGGAGATACAATTTTGACTTAAAACTATTTTGGAACTTTGTTTTTCAACTGGTAGAGCAATTGTATTCTTGTTTGTTGTGGGTTCAAAATATTTGTGTAAGCATAGTTGCGGGCTCTTCGTTTCCGTGTCTTCAGCATAGCATATTTGTATCCTTAATCTGACAAATAGACAAAGAAAATTTTAAATTTTAATGTCAGCGTTTTTCAGAAAGCAGTATAACTGTGTCATGTACTGGAGATCACCGCTTCCCAGAATGTCTCTAACGGGTACGTTCGGTTGTTTTCCTCGGGCCCGAAGGGAATCTATAAGCTCGGACCTAACACCACAGTATTCGGTACACGACCAAACAACATGCTCGATGTCATGGTAGCCATCGCCACAAACGCAGTGATTACTGTCTACAAGCCCTATACGAAAGAGATGCGTGTTTAACGTGTAGTGATTGGACATAAGTCTAGACATCACGCGAATGAAGTCCCGACCTACATCCAACCCCTTGAACCATGCTTTCGTCGATACCTTAGGAAAAATGGAATGTAGCCACCGTCCCAGTTCATCTGAGTTCCATGATGATTGCCAACTGTTGAGTGTTCTCTGACGCAAAATGCTATAAAATTCATCATAAGCAATTGGTCTTTCATAAATATCGCCATCAATAGCACCCACCTTAGCTAAAGAGTCAGCCTTTTCGTTACCCGGAATCGAGCAATGAGAAGGGACCCACGCTAAGGTAACCCGGTAATTTTTATCTGTTAAAGCACTTAAAAACCACCGTATTTTCCCCAGGAAATACGGGGTGTGCTTCACAGGCTTCATCGATCGCAGAGCCTCAATGGCACTGAGACTGTCTGTGAAGATGAAGTAGTGGTCTGTGGGTAGGGTTTCGATGATTCCAAGAGAGTACTGAATAGCAGCAAGTTCTGCGACGTACACGGAAGCAGGAGCATCGAGTTTGTAGGAGGCGGTAAAATTTTCGTGGAAAACACCGAAGCCAGTGGACTCATCTAGATTAGATCCGTCAGTGTAAAACCTTTTATCATAACTAACATGTTTGAACTTATTCGAAAAAATCTTAGGGATCTCTTGGGGTCGCAATTGATCCGGGATACCAGAAATGTCTTGTTTCATGGTGGTGTCGAAAAATATAGCATTATTAGAAGTATCTAAAAGTGCGACATTGGAGGAATCGTATGAAGAAGGATTAATATCTTGAGCCATATAGTCAAAATATAAAGTCATAAATCTGGATTGAAATTGAAGGTCGACCAACCTCTCGAAATTTTCAATTACTAATGGGTTCCTAACTGTGCATCGAATTAGCAACTGGTAAGAGAGATTCCAAAAACGATGTTTCAACGGAAGAATACCCGCTAACACTTCAAGACTCATCGTATGGGTCGACTGCATGCAACCCAAGGCAATACGCAAACAACGATATTGTATTCTCTCTAATTTTATAATGTGCGTGTTCGCGGCGGAGCGGAAGCAGAAACAGCCGTACTCAAGAACTGACAATATCGTTGTTTGGTAAAGCCTTAGAAGGTCTCCTGGGTGGGCTCCCCACCAGGTTCCGGTAATCGTACGAAGAAAATTAATCCTCTGTTGGCATTTTCGTGTCAGATACCTAATATGACAAGCCCAGGTGCATTTAGAGTCGAACCAGACCCCGAGATATTTAGCGACTAAAACCTGAGAGATCGTTTTACCCGTTAGTAGGAGCTGCAGCTGAGCTGGGTTATGCTTCCTAGAAAAAACGACCAACTCAGTTTTCTCCGGAGAGAATTCGATACCCAGCTTAAGAGCCCATTCAGACAAATTGTCTAAGGTATCTTGCAATGGTCCTTGCAGATCGCTAGCCTCGCTACCAGTAATGGATACAACGCTATCGTCTGCAAGTTGCCTTAGCGTGCATGAATTTGCAAGACATTCATCGATGTCATTGACGTAAAAATTATATAAGAGAGGACTTAAACATGAGCCCTGGGGAAGGCCCATGTAACTAATTCGGGAAGTTGTCGAATCGCCATGTGAGAAATACATATGCTTTTCTGACAACAGATTGAGCAAAAAGTTATTCAAATTTAGTGAAAGTCCCTGCGAATGAAGTTTCGCGCTTAAAACTTCTACAGAGACAGAGTCAAAAGCCCCCTTAATATCCAAGAACGCAGAAGCCATTTGCTCTTTTCGAGCAAATGCGAGTTGAATTTCAGTAGAAAGCAACGCTAGGCAATCGTTCGTCCCTTTGCCCCGGCGAAAGCCAAATTGAGTATCTGAAAGTAAACCGTTTGTTTCGACCCATTTGTCTAACCGTAAGAGGATCATTTTCTCCATTAATTTCCGGAGGCAAGAGAGCATTGCAATCGGCCTATATGAATTGTGATCAGAGGCAGGTTTCCCGGGTTTCCGAATAGCAATGACTTTTACCTCCCTCCAGTCATGCGGAACAATATTTAGCTCAAGAAACTTGTTGAACAAGTCCAACAAGCGTCTTTTTGCAGAGTCGGGTAGATTCTTCAACAGGTTGAATTTTATTCTATCTAACCCTGGAGCCTTATTGTTGCACGACAGGAGAGCCATTGAAAATTCCAACATCGAAAATGGAGGCTCTTCCGTAGTTACTATAAACGCGTCGCGAAAGGTTTTCTGTTCCGGTACAGAGTCCGGACAGACCTTTTTGGCAAAATCGAGTATCCAGCGATCTGAATACTCCTCACTCTCATTCGAAACGTCACGGTTCCGCATGCGCCTGGCGGTATCCCAAAGAGTGCTCATCGCTGTTTCCCTCGACAACGCGTTTACGAACCGCCGCCAGTACCCGCGTTTTTTCGCCTTTACTAAGCTCTTCATCTGCCTGCCCAGTGCCTCGTACTTTCGTAGTAGGTTGACAGTGCCGTACTCCCGGTAGTCCTTATACGCCGCGGACCTTCGCGCGTACAGCTCAGAGCACTCTTTGTCCCACCATTTGTTGGGAGGGCGTTGTCTAATCGTTACCCCGGGTATCGGTTTCGTCTGAGCTTGCGTCGCGGCGTCGATTATCAAGCCAGCTAAGAACGCGTATTCTTCCTCCGGAGGAAGTTCCTCGTGAGTCTCGATAGATTCCGCTATAATAGACTCATAACGCTTCCAATCAATATTACGTGTAAGGTCGTAGGAAATATTGATTGGGTTCGGGGGAGTTGAACCATTAGCAATTGATATAACGATTGGAAGATGATCACTACCGTGGGGATCGTTGATTACTTTCCACTGGCAATCTAACGCTAGTGATGTCGAGTAGAGGGATAGGTCAAGCACGCTTTCACGTGCCGGAGGATTAGGTACGCGTGTCGCTTCCCCAGTATTCAAAACTGTCATATTGAAGTCGTCGATCAAGTTACAGATTAAAGAAGATCGGTTGTCGTCGTACAGCGACCCCCATAGCGAACAGTGAGAGTTAAAATCTCCCAAAATCAAAAAAGGTGCGGGAAGCAATTCTGCTATATCAAGGAGTTGCTTCTGTTCAATCCGCGCGGATGGGGGAATATATAACGAAACAAGGCAAAGGTCTTTTCCATTCATATTCGTTTGAATGGCAACAACTTCAATATTCGAGATCGAGGGGAGGTCAATTCTGAAAAAAGAATAGCACTTTTTGATCCCTAAAAGTACCCCTCCACCGTGTGAGTCTCGATCTCGACGAATGATGTTAAAATCGTGGAAATTAAGTTGGTCATTTGAATTGAGAAAAGTTTCACAAAGCGCGAACGCATCACAATTGTATGTGTTTATCAAATGTGAAAATAAATCAAATTTGGGGATGATACTTCTGCAGTTCCACTGTAACACAGTGACAAAATTCCTAACCTCTTTCAACGAATTAGTCATCGAAAGATACGATAGCTGAAATGAGGGGCCAAGTTGCTGTGAGTTGCTTCAAAAAGGTTTTCACTGTTGGGAGAAGGGCAAGAAGAATGTTTTGAAGGGGATCTGGTATGTTGAATGTTTTATATATCCAGTCCACAATATCAGAGAATTTTATGAACCCTGTTTCTTTTATGTCTTCTGATCGAGAAATGGGTGCCCGAGGGGTTTTTGGTGCCCCAGGAAGCGGTGGGTACTCCTGGTTTGATTTGAAATTAAAACCGGGGGGTACTTGCTTCGGTTTTTCTTCACCGCTTCCTTTTTGTGTTGTCTTATTGGTCATTCCGCTAGGGGTTATCTTACGACCTTTACGAGAAAGATTAGGAGAGTTGAGCATTCTCCTCTTCCTAGATCCCTCTGGCAAGGCATAGGAACACCCTTCGACGGGATCGTCAGATGTACCCTCATCGGTTGGCAAAAAGGAAAAGATGTTTCCTGTCGAGGGTGGCTCGGCCCTCTTAAGCATTTCTGCAAAAGAGCGCTTTGATCGTTCCTTAAGGGAACGCTTAATTTTTTCCTCGCGCTGTTTGTACGCGGGACATGCCGGAAGGTCATGCCGAGTTCCCTCGCAATAAAGACACTTTTCAGTATCCCCACTGCAAGCGTTCTCAGCATGATTGCCTCCGCACTTGCTACAGCGTGCCTTGTTGCAGCAGTAGGTGGCTGTGTGACCTAACTGCTTACAGTTTTGGCAATGCATGACCCGCGGTACGAACAGGCGTACAGGTAGACGAACCCTGTCCAAGCGGACGTAGTTCGGCAGCGCGGATCCGGCGAATGTTACTCGGAAGGAATCCGAAGGGAGGAATTTCTTCTTCCCTTCTTCGATGGATACTGAATGCAATTGCTTGCAATCCAGTATCTTTACACTTTGCATCAAGGGGTTTTTAAAGCAGCCAACTCCATGACGCAAAATGTCATCGACAGTGAGATTCCCCTCGGTAACCACACCGTCGATTTCTACATCCTTGGCAGGGATGTACACGCGATACTCTCTCGTGAAGAGCTCGTAGCCAGCAATTTCGTTTGCTTGCTTCAAGCTACTCACGACAACTCGCAGTTTGTTCGGCCTCACCTTCGTAATCTCGGTTACGGCCGAAAAATGTTTTGCCAGGTCTTTGCCAATTTGGATAATATTCAATGGCTTCTTTATGGGCCGGAAAAAAACAACGTAGGGACCGCCAGCGGCATCTGGGTAAGCTTTTACCCGTACTTCCGGTACTCTTGGTACAGGACTTGGCAAAGGGGAGGGCACAGGGGAAGGTAGGGGTGTGCTGATGGGAGAAATTTCAATTTCTTCCCCGTTTGTTTCCACCTCCAGGAAAAGTTGCACCTGCATGTCGTCCATTTTGCGGGAGCGTTACGCTCTACCGCACACAAACGATAAATATTCGAATATGGGGGGGGGTTCAAGTAGTTGATGTTAAATTTTAAAAACAATTTTTCAATCTACAATGGATCAAATAAAAAAAAGACAGTAATACTAATACTAATAACAATAGTAATAATAATAATAATAATAATAATTATAGTAATAGTATTAATAATAACAATAATAATATCAATAATAATATTAATAATAATATTATAACATAGTAATAATATTGATAATAATAGTGAAAATTCTAAAGGTAATACTTCACCGAACGTCTAAGTCACGACCTCACGGCTGATAGTAGGATTAATCGAGCGTCTCCGCAGAACAAACAATGACGATCCAGCTTCGTGTTGAGACACAGTGGCCGTGTCCTACACGCGACCTTGTAGATGCCACTTGTAGTTGACTTCCACTCGCTCGATCGTATGATGGTCCGTGCTGCTAGCGGGGTAACAGCGGTGCGGGAGAATTATTCTTGCTGATATATCAGCTGCGTATCGAATCACTGGCGGGGTAGCCTGCCCCTACCAGTGTGCAGATGTTTCTGCCGATATATAACAGTCTATTGTTATTGCGCAGCACGAGAACTAATCGACAAAAAAACACCCGTACGATTACTCGTGTATTGTTATTTTGCGAACTCAAACGGAGATAAACAATTTGCGTCTAATCGAGACGAAAGCAAAACAACGATATAAAATATTGAATATTGAATAATATGCTACCTCGCTATTTGTGTCATCGAATTGATAGAGGAAGTGATTTTCATAGGTACAACACTAGAAACGCGGATGATGCTAGAACACCACTTTTTTATTCGATAGATCACAGAACTCTCTGTTGTACAAAGGAATAAACTTTTTTAATTCGATGCCAAGACAAGTAAGACGTTCAACAACAATGGCGGAGTTTAAAAGGCTTTGTATTTCACACACAAAGTCTGTCTTGTAGACTGATTATATTGAATTTTTTTGTAAATTAATGACGAAGATTGTAAAATTAAAATATTGTTTCCTAATTTATTGGGTACATTAATTTATTATGTTCATTGATGATGATGGATTTTTGTTTGAATATAGTTATATAAGAATTAATATTAGAGTTAAAAAAAATTAGTCGGCAACACATGTTTGAGCCGCGTAGACTGGCATAGACAATCTGGATATTGAGTACATCAGGTTTAAACCCCTGAAATTGGAACAAAAAGCATAACGGGTTGATAAGTTGCTCTTTGATTTGTAATAGTATATATGCTGTTACCATTATATTTTTAATTTATCTGCTTTTACGATTTAAAAAATGGGTTCGGAGTAAAGACTGAAAAGGCTTGGGTTTGCCTGTGGACTGTAGAACTCGTTATCGGGACTGTAGAACTCGTTATAGAATCTCTCTCGTAGTTCTGGATCGTTGTCCAGAACCAATTCTGATAAGTTAACGCTCCTAAATGTTAGGTTCAATTCCTAACCAAGTCCAGATAATTTTCGGGTTGGTAACGTTCTGGATGAGCCTTGGATCAATGTTAGTGAAAAATCGTTTTTTTATTTATTTTCAAATTATTGGTATTCTTTTGAAGGGTCCTACTATGTCTGTATCAATAACTAGTCCGTTATTTGTTTGTTTACTGGTTACATTGTATGACTCTAGATAATATCTTTCTTAGATAAATCGACCAGCCCAAACCCATGTAGGGGTATGAGGTGGGGCCATCATCATCATTTTAAAAGAAAAAACGACCAGCTCAGTTTTCTCCGGAGAGAATTCGATACCCACCTTAAGAGCCCATTCAGACAAATTGTCTAAGGTATCTTGCAATGGTCCTTGCAGATCGTTAGCCTCGCTTCCAGTAATGAATACAACGCTATCGTCTGCAATTTGCCTTAGTGTGCATGAATTCACAAGACATTTATCAAAGTCATTGACGTAAAAATTGTATAAGAGAGGGCTTAAACATGAGCCCTGCGGAAGGCCCATGTAGCTGATTCGGGAAGTTGTCGAATCACTATGCAAGAAATACATATGCTTTTCTGACAACAAATTGAGCAAAAAGTTATTCAAATTTGGTGAAAGTCCCTGCGAATGAAGTTTCGCGCTTAAAACTTCTACACAGACAGAGTCAAAAGCCCCCTTAATATCCATGAACGCAGAAGCCATTTGCTCTTTTCGAGCAAATGCGAGTTGAATTTCAGTAGAAAGCAACGCTAGGCAATCGTTCGTCCCTTTGCTCCGGCGGAAGCCAAATTGAGTATCTGAAAGTAAACCGTTTGTTTCAACCCATTTGTCTAACCGTAAGAGGATCATTTTCTCCATTGATTTCCGTAGGTAATAGAGCCTAGCAATCGGCCTATAAGAATAGTGTTCAGGTTTCCAATGACTTTTACCTGCCTCCAATCATGTGAAACAATGTTTAGCTCAAGAAACTTGTTGAACAAGTTCAACAAGGGTCATTTTGCAGAATCGGGTAGATTCTTCAACAAGTTGAATTTGATTCTATCCTATCCTGGAGCTCCATTGTTGCACGGAGGCTCTTCCGTAGTTTCTAATACCGCGTCGCGAAAGGTCTTCTGTTCCAGTACAGAGTCCGGACAGACCGTTTTGGCAAAATCGAGTATCCAGCGATCTGAATACTCCTCGCTCTCATTCGATATGTTACTATTCCGCATGCGCCTCGCAGTATCCCAAAGAGTGCTCATCGCTGTTTCCATCGACAACGCGTTTACAAACCGTCGCCAGTATCCGCGTTTTTTTTTTTGTTTTAATTAAGCTCTTCATCTGTCTATCCAGTACATCGTACTTTCGGAGCAAATCGATAGTGCCTTGTTCTCGGGAGGCCAAATACAAAGGGGACATTCGCGCGTACAGGTCTTATCACTCTTTGTCCCACCACTTGGAGGGGAGGGGGGGTGGTCTAATCGTTACCCCGGGTATCGGTTTCGTCTGAGCTTGAGTCGCGGCGTCCATGATCAAACCAGAAAGGAACGTGTATTTTTCCTCCGGAGGAAGTTTCTTGTGGGACTCGATTCTTTGCAATATTCTGGTCTCATAAGACTTCCAATCAGTATATTATCAGTATTAATATTGATTGGATCCGTTGGAGTTGACCCATTAGCAATCGAGATGACGATTGATAGGTGATCACTACCGTGGAGATCATTGATTACTTTCCACCGGCAATCTAACACTAGTGATGTCGAGCAAAGGGATAGGTCAAGCACGCTTTCACGTGCAGGAGGATTAGGACGTGTCGCTTCCCCTGTATTCAAAAGTGTCATATTGAAATCGACGATTGAGTTACAGATTAAAGAAGATCGGTTGTCGTCATACAGCAACCCCCATTGCGAACAGTGAGAGTTGGAATCTCCCATTATCAAAAAAGGTGCGGGAAGCAATTCTGCTATATCAGTAAGTTACTTCTGTTCAATCCGAGCGGATGGAGGTATATATAATGAAATAAGGCAAAGATATTTTCCATTCATATTTGTTTGAATGGCAACGACTTCAAAACTCGAGATCGAGGGAAGGTCGATTCTGAAGAGGGAATAGCACTTTTTAATTCCTAAAAGTACCCCTCCACCGTGTGAGTGTCGATCTCGACGAATAATGTTAAAATCGAGGAAATTGACATGGTCATCAGAATTGAGAAAAGTCTCACAGAGCGCAAACGCATCACAATTGTATGTGTTTATCAAATGTGAAAATAGATCGAATTCGGGAATGATACTTCTGCAATTCCACTGTAATACAGTGGCAAAATTCCTAACCTCTTACGATTTATTAGTCATCGAAAGATATGATAGCTGAAATGAGGGGCCAAGTAGCTGCGAGTTGCTTCAAAAACGTTTTCACTGTGGGGAGAAGGGCAAGAAAAATATTTTGGAGGGGATCTGGTATGTTGAATGTTTCAAATATCCAGTCCACAATATCAGAGAATTTAATGAACCCTGTTTCTTTTTTAGTCTCTGATTGAAAAATGGGTGCACGAGGGTTTTTTGGTGCCCAGTAAGCGGTGGGTACTCCTGGGTTGATTTGAAATAAAAACCAAGGGGTACTTGCTTCGGTTTTCCTTTCCTTCCTTTTTCTGTTAGTTTATTGGTCATTCCGCTAGGGGTTATCTTACGACCTTTGCGAGAAAGATTAGGCGAGTTAATTATTCTCCTCTTCCTAGATCCTTCTGGCAAGACATGAGAACACCCTTCGACGGGATCGCCAGATGTACCCTCATCGGTTGGCAAAAAGGAAAAGATGTTTCCTGATGAGGGTAGCTTAGCCCTCTCAAGCATTTCTGCAAAAGAGCGCTTTGATCGTTCCTTAAGCGAGCGTTTTTTTTTCCTCGCGCTGTTTGTACGCGGGACGTGCCGGAAGGTCATGCCGAGCTCCCTCACAATAAAGACACTTTTCAATATCCCCACTGCAAGCGGTCTCAGCATGGATTACCTCCGCACTTGTTGCAGCGTGCCTTGTTGCAGCAGTAGGTGGCTGTGTGACCTAACTGCTCGCAGTTTTGGCAATGCACGACTCGCGGTACAAACAGGCGTACAGGTAGACGAACCTTGTCCAAAAAACGTAGTTCGGCAATGCGGATCCGGCAAATTTCACTCGAAAGGAATCAGAAGGGAGGAATCTTTCTTCCCTTCTTCGATGGATACTGAATGCAATTGCTAGACATCCAACATCTTTACATTTTGGTACTGGGGAAGGTAGAGGGGAACTGGTGGGGGAGATTCCAATCTCGTCCTCATTTGTTTCCACATCCAGGAATAGTTCCACCCGCATGTTGTCCATTTTTTGCGGGAGCGTTCTGCTCTGCTGCACGCGAACGATAAATATGGGGAATCAAGTAATGAATATTAAATTTAAAAACAATTTTGCAAGATAAGTTGGATGAATTATAAAAAAACAAAGGCATTTGAAAAAAAAAATAATAACAATGAAAACAATACTTCACCAGACTTTTTTAAACTTTTACCTACGCTCCCGCCTGACTGCTAGTTGGATTCATCCGGATTGAACGTCTTGGCATGAATCGCGATCAGGAATCTCCTTCGGCAGGCTGAAGCAGCGTTAGGGGTTAGCCAGCGCCCAGCGGCGCGAGGAATTTGTTCCGACTGCTGGACGGTTTTTGCATTACAGAACTGGTACTGAAGTCACCAGAAAAAAACACATGTACCATCTGCACACAATACACTGTCTTCTACACTGCTAGGAGGTAATAAGTGTCCGGCGGTGCGGGGGATTTGCTACGGCTGCTGATGGTTTCTGTTATCCAACACCGGCAGAAAATACACAAGCAACACGCGCGTACCGTATTCACACAAAGCAGTATTTTTATGATTCGTACGGGTAAATCTATATACGGAGCGATGCTAGTTTGCTTCTTATCGCAGGGAAAGCAGAGAAGCGAATGATGTCTGATATAATATCGAAATTATTTGATTTGAGCCAATTGATTGCATGAAGTCAACTGTATTCTTAACCGCATAAATATTGCTAAAGCAACACAGAGTGTGCGAAATCACACAAATGCTGCTATCACTGTTAACTGATTGGAGCTTGAAGTCTCTTTCATTCTTAGCTCGGTCGTTAGAAATTGAAATTTAAAGATTTCAATTTCAACTTGAAATCCTCTCATGACAGTGAAGGTTTTCAGCATTGGCTGTGATATCAAGCTACAATCGTTTCTTTTTAAGACTTTGCATCCTTTTTAATGAAGTTTAGTTAATTTTTTAAAACGGATTCAGCAATGTTAGTGGAACATGCTGAACTTTCTACTGTAGTGAACATCACTCTACTACTTATCTGTAGCAATTTGATAAAAAAACAGTAACTATCGTCTTCCGCATATACCTTGAAAAAAGGGTGATTAAAGCAATTGCAAAATTCAATCAGTTATCCATTATCCGCCATGGTCAGAACACGTACGATATCCTGACGATAGCATTGACATAATTATATTAATAATGTGTTCGATGAATAATAATTTACGTAGTCCCAGGCCTACCATGCGGTCGTGTTTTGAATACCACCCTCCTAGTATTTTACCAGAACATACAAAATAAATATGCATGCAAAATCAACGCTCGTTTGTACATCCAGAGGGATTTGCGGTTAGGGCGCAACTACAAAAAAAAAAAAGAAATCGGGGAATGTCAGTTTGAAAATATGCAAGTACATTTTCAAATCGTAATTTAAATGGAACATTAACATTGATACCAAAAACCAACGTGGAACTAACCTATCTCAAAGTTTCTTAACAATACTACATTAAGGTGGAAGGGCGTCGAAGCCATAAATGGCCGACTTCAAGCCACCACGTGGTCGACTTCGAATTTTCAAATGCTTACCACTCGGTAATAGTTAGTGTATCACTTGTGAAAATATATCATCATGTTTGTTAT